>NW_024425675.1:19478692-19578766 GCF_017311325.1 Ursus maritimus
GAGAGAGAGAGAGAGAGAGAGAGCAGGAGGGAGAGAGAGAGGGAGGGAGAGAGAGAGGAGGGTGAGAGAGAGGGAGAGTGCAAGAATGAGTGAGGCGAGGCAGAGGGAGAAGCAGGCGTCCTGCTGAGCAGGGAGCCCAATGCAGGGCTCCATCCCAGGACCTTGGGATCACGACCTGAGCCGAAGGCAGATGCTTAACCAACTGAGCCACCCAGGTACCCGAAGATGATTTCGCTTAAAATAATATAATAATAATAATAATAATAATAATAATAATAATAATAATGTTTGAGAATTGTTGTCCTAGGCAGTGACCACAAGGATCTGTTCTTAGCTAGTAGTTGTGCTATTATGGTTTAAAAATAAATAAATAAATAAATAGATAGATAGATAGATAAGTAAGTAACAGAAGGAGAGAAATGGGTGGAAGGAGTGGCAGTGTCAAAACAGAGGAGAGTGTATCCCTACATGCAGAAGGGGACTCACACCCAGAAGAAAAGTAACCTTCATGGACTCCACATCTTCTGGGGTAGCAGCAAGATGTCTACACTGGCTCTCAAGGTAAGGATTAGGGGGAGCAGGAGTGGCTAAAACGGAGCCATTTAAGGGATTTAAAAAATTAACCTCTGGGGCGCCTGGGTGGCACAGCGGTTAAGCGTCTGCCTTCGGCTCAGGGCGTGATCCCCGCGTTCTGGGATCGAGCCCCACATCAGGCTCCTCCGCTATGAGCCTGCTTCTTCCTCTCCCACTCCCCCTGCTTGTGTTCCCTCGCTGGCTGTCTCTATCCCTGTCGAATAAATAAATAAAATCTTTAAAAAAAAAATTAACCTCTCAACTGACGTCAACACTGTAACTCAGAGGAATAGGAGAAAAACATGCAGAGAGAGAGGGTCACGGCTTCCAGAGCTCATCCAATGGTTTGATGTCATCACAGACAAGGAGCAAAAGTCCCTCAGAGGTCACCAGGTCCAGTGTCTTCATTTGCAGATTTAATTGAAGACTGGACTGAGGGAGGTTTCGGGGTCCATGTACAGGTGACCTGCTGTAAAAGGCAGTGGTGGCCAGCCAGCCATTTACAAATGGCTATCCTACTCTAAAGAGAGAATTATTTGAGGACCTGCAAAGACAACACATCAGGAACTTGATACAAATGGTGCATTTCTTCCCGTGCTCTCTGTCCTACATGTGGATTCACTGGCACCTCCTAGCCGAAGCAGTCAGCAGCACAGATATTTGGGGGAGTGATGGCTGAAAAATATCTATGCATACATTACCCGTTGCTATTTTTAAAGTGAATTTGCATTAACTACTCCCCGGCTCCTTCTTTATTGGAGAAGGTGGGTGGGGGCGCCTGGGTGGCACAGCGGTTAAGCGTCTGCCTTCACGCTCAGGGCGTGATCCCGGCGTTATGGGATCGAGCCCCACATCAGGCTCCTCCGCTGTGAGCCTGCTTCTTCCTCTCCCACTCCCCTGCTGTGTTCCCTCTCTCGCTGGCTGTCTCTATCTCTGTCAAATAAATAAAATCTTTAAAAAATATATATATTGGAGAAGGTGGGTGAATTTCATTAAGCCATAACTTTCCTGTTGAGTCAGAGTTAGAGTCCATCTTTATCTTTCCAGTTTTTCTAGTGATTCCTCTTGCTTGAAGTCTGACGTTGTGGGGGAGAGACTCTCTAATAATTGTGTACCGTGTTTCAGTTCACACAATATCCTTCAGTATTTAGCGTCATTTCTCAAGTACCAGCTATGCCACGAGCACTAAACAAAGTCCTGTGGAAACAAAAGAATTGCAGCAGGGTTCCGTCCGCACAGCTCGCTCACGCCCATGGTCATCACATCAAAACTTCATTTGGGAGCTCTGTTTGTGACCATCTCCCCTCAGCAGAACCGTGAGAGGGGGAGCAGCTTTCCTGTGGGTTGGGCTTTCCCTGTTGTATGTGTTACAGCCATGCTGACGTTCAGGGCTCGGAGACAGAAGTTTTAAGGCATTCCATGGAGCAGACTGGTCAGCCCAAGACGTCTGGAGAAATGGATGGGGGTCTGGTATCCCTCGGTATTGTGCTCCCATGTAAAAATCATCAGGCAAAAAAAGATTAGCCATCCCTGTAGATGGAGGACCAAAGGCATGCCCTGAAGGACCTGGGCTGAGAGAAGAGGGCTGAGCCCATGCAGGGGCTGCTGCAGTGATGTCCGGCTTACTCACATGAAATCTTGACCTTCCAGAAGAACAAAAAAATGCCACTGACTAGGGGCCCAGGGCCAGTCAAGTCCTAGCGTAAGGGTCATTGGTGTATTTGCATCCTCTTCTCACCAAATCGTTCCCGAGGAAAAATGTGCAGCCTTTGAGGACATCCTACCGTGGGACCAAGGGTTATGAAATTAGAATCGGGCCCATGTTTTCATTTGCCATTTTTATCTTGTCCTTTTGTTCACATGTGCATAAATAGGGTTTTCCTGTTTCTAAAGCCTGGTGCCGAAGGACGCTTCCTCTGGTTTGGTCGCTCGGTGTATGAGGGGGAACTGAACTTGGATGTCTGACCATGATTCGCGCGAGCCCCCAGAAGTCACGGCCGATGCATCGCGGGTCTGAGAGACGCCACCGTAGAGGCATGCAGGAAGCGCCGCGTGGCGGGTCACGTTGTCGCAGCTGCCGAACCACAAGCTGAGCTGTGATGGAAGCTATCAGACCAACAGGTAATTCAGAAAATTTTGATGAAAGTAGACCTTCTTCCCTCATCTCTACCCACCGAACAAAGGATTTGTTCTCATAGGCAGACATGAAGTTGACTCTCTAGCTTGTAAAAGAGAGAGGAATTGAAGATGAGATGTAGGAACATAGAGCTCGTGGACATTAGAGATGAGACTGACAGCCCTTGCCTGGTAATTGGCAGAAGGAAAGGCATTATCGCCCGATGCTGCTGGAGGCGGAACCCACCACTTACATGTCCTACATGCAACGAGTAAAGGTAGGGACCTGGCTAGACGGGTTGTTTGTTTTAGTTTTTTTTTAAGATTTTATTTATTTATTTATTTATTTATTTGAGAGAGAGATAAAGAGAGAGAGAGAGCACAAGCAGCAGGGAGGGACAGAGGGAGAGGGAGAAGCGGACTCCCCGCTGAACAGGGAGCCCCATCCGGGACTTGATCCCAGGACCCCAGGATCATGACCGAAGCCAAAGGCAGACAGACGCTTAGCCGACTGACCCACCCAGGTGCCCCAGCTAGATGTTTTTAATTCTTAAAAGAATCATTTAAGGTGTATCAGTGTAAGGCAAGTAGCATCCACTGACTTGGGAGAAAGGTCTAGTAGGACCTCGCATCTTTGGCTTGGCGACATTGTCTCCCTGGGGAATGGTTCCATCTACTTAAGGTGCTAAGACTGTTTGGGAGTGAAGATTCACATCCCAAGCCCTTCTCTACAGTATTTGAAGTTAGAGAAACCCACAGAGGGCCCTGTTAGCTGTGGAGGAAAAAAAAAAACTAAACTAAAAAAAACCACATAGTAATAAAGGTCTAGGAGATCTCTGAAATAAAATGACGGTGAAGATTGATAGAAACAAGACCAGTGACTAGGACACTGCTTTGAGTCAGGAAGGGGGGTGGACATCAAGGCAGGAGCGGTTCTGCCCGTGAGGAGGCAGGACCTCTTCTGGGAGCAGGCTGACATCCCAGGGGAGGGGCTGACTGAGAGAATCGCAGGTGTAGACCCTTCCTGTCTGCAGCAGCAGTGGGAGCAGAGCCCCTTCAGGGCACGTGTGGGAGCAGGGAGGCATGTTCTAAAGTAACCAACTTCCGGGAGGGGTTGAAACCTTCTCCAGCTGCATCTTCGAACACCCCTTAGGCATGGTGGGGTGGGGCAGGCAAGTCAGGCCCTGACACTCCCAGCTACAGTGAATCGTAGAAGGGCTTAGAGGGCAGGACAGGTTAGACCTTGTCCTACTTATCATGTCACGTGGGGGTGGAGATGAACCGTGGGGACCCCAGGCAGGGGGAGGGCATTATTTTGTAAATCTGAGCTGAAATAAACAGCTTCTGGGACTCTCGAGATTTGGGGAGGGGGGGCTGGTATACTGTCCCTAATGGTACCCAAAGATGGAAATCTAGGATACCAAGGGTGGGAAGGGCCAAGGCAGTCTCAAGGGGGTCCCTTCTTCACATAAACGTAAGACCAGGGGGCACAGGCAAGGAGAGCCACTGTTTACAACGCTTGATGCCAACCTGGAAGCAGAAAGACAGCCTTCACAGTAGATGCCACCAGGCAAGCTGTGGCCATTCTGCCACCTCCTTGACACTTGCCCTCTGCCCAGGCTTCTGCGCATAATGCTGGGTCTTTAAATCCCCACCAAGGTGGGGCGCCTGGCAGGCTCAGTCAGTGGAGCAAGCGTCTCTTGATCTCAGGGCTGTAAATTCAAGCCCCACATTGTGTGTAGAGATTACTTAAAATCTTTAAAATGTAAAAAAATTAATTATTTAATTAGTTAAAATTAAATAAATCCCCAGCAAGGGCCCATCTGAGACCTCACCCATACAGTCCGTGACCAAGCACAGTGACTCATGGAGTGACTCACCTGGGGGACTCAAGGAGACTGGCATCTAAGAGCTGAACTGCTTTTGCTTGGACATGTCCCATCGCAGGTCGCCCAGCAGGCTGAGGACCCAACCATGTTCCCCAGCCCCATCCTGTCAGAAACCAAGGTGGAGAACGCAGAACGGCCAGGGGGATAGGGCTAGGCGAGAAGAGCAGAAGCAAGGAAGCAGTGTTAGAGTCTGAAATCCAGGATCAAAGCCAGATGCGAGACGCCTGACAAGGATAAACTAAGAAGCCAGCAGCTCATAGCCAGGAATTAAATGCACCTGACTTAGCAGTCCAGATGCAAGGTGTCAAGCCAGAGGCAGGCCCGGTGAGGACGTGCGACTGCTCCACTGGGTCCATGGCACCAGTACTTTTCCTCTCCCCTCACCTGCTCAGGATCCTGACGCTTACTCATGCAAGAATGAAGGATGGCGTAACCAGAAATTTGAAAGGGAACCAGAAATTCCACTTTCCTGAAACCCACCCGTGCTCTGCTCCCATCTCTTCTGTCAGGCTCATCTGCGCTGAAAGCAGCAGAAGGACCTGGAAATACCAGCCTGTTCCTCCTCTGCTAAAAGCCTGGAACCATCCCAGGCTCCAGACCACGGCTGAAGAACCCACGGGAGAGCCAAACAAGAGGCTGAGGGTCACCACAGCCAACTTGACCTTTACTTTCTCTTATTCCATATTTGCCCTCCGGGGAGGTCTGATTCCTGAAAAATCTCCAAAAAGTAGATTGACAGCTATCATCTTTTCTTTTTAAGTTACCCAAGGAGGAAGCTAAGGACAGAGACTGGCAGGGCAACTCTATGCTGATTTGCAGAAGAGCGAAAGACAGAAAGGGCTTGATGTAAAATAGTGGGACGTAGAACATTCGATCCAAAATTGACTGTTAAACTTAACATGGAGGGGGAGGTAGCTTGACTCTTAGGGTCTCAATAGTTATTCTCCTAAGCCCCAAATACACTCACACAAAGTGGGGTGGTCGTGTGCTTTCAAATGTTGAAAGAATAAAGAGAAAAATGAAGGTACCAACCAATTCGCGAAATATGGAAAGTTGGATGATATCATCCGGAGGGATGATCTTAAAGCAACGTGAAATTAAAAAGCTGACTTCTCTTAATGTTATACCACTGAAAAGAGTCACAGACACACACATAGCCGTATAGGAAGGAGCTTTCTCAAATGGCCACACTTCCCAAAAGTTTCCGGCTTCCTTAAATTTGTATTAAAGACTCTAAATGTCTCTGCGATCACTTTCAAACATCGCTGTCTGCATAGACCGACCCAAGGAGGGGTGTCTGGGGACAGATATGATCACACATCGTAGATAGTGGAGGATAGGGGCGTGTTGTGGCCTTCAAGCTCTGAATGTCTTAACATTTAGAGAGCAGTTCATTTTATCACACTATCTGAATATTTTCCCAGGAGTTGGTGTGGTTTTCAATTGCTATGGAGTTGCATGTAGTTGAACATGCAACCTGGCATGTTATTCTGTTTTGGAATATAGAGAATATTTAGAGTTTTCTTCCAAAGACTCTGAAAAATAAATATACGAAAATTCTGGAGTCAGGCTTGATCTCCAAAAGATTTCTGTGCATTCGCTTGTACCAGACAATAAATAATTTTAGAAAAAGGAAGTACAAGTTAGAGCATGGAGCATGACTGCAGGTGTTATTCAATCTGATATACTAGTTGAAAAAAATATATGAAAAGATATACTTAGTTGTATAAAGAATTCACTTAAAATTTCATCATGAATATTGGATGCGCTTCTAACTTTAAAACGGTAGCTTCTTCTGCACAACCACATCAATAATCCATATGGAAAAAATACATTTCCTAAACCATGCACCGTTAATTATCATTGCCATAAAATTCCTTTTACTGAGGATCACACTTTCCAGTAACTTTTATTTTTTTTAAGATTTTATTTTTAGGTAATCTCTATACCTAATGTGGGGCTCAAACTCACAGCCCTGAGATCAAGAGTCAGGTGCTCTATTGATTGAGCCAGCCCAGCACCCCTTTCTAGTAACTTTCAAATGCTTGATGAAAATGTCAGAACTAATGTTCTAAGCAGAGAGGTTACTTTAGACTTTGAGATGTCCTCCTATCACTCAGAATCTTCCAGAGCTCTCCAGATTTCGTCCTGCTGTCTGGTCTCTCCGGCACTTTTATTGAAACCCAAATGGTCTCCTCACTGCATCCTGGACCATCCTACTGACTGACTCTCGGACCTCCATCTCGGTTTCTCAGAGGCCAAGATTTCCTGGCTGGAGAACCCTTCCTTCCCCTGCCCTCTACTCTCCAAAGTGCCAAAGCAGACCAGCCTCTTAGCACAACTCATGTTCCTCCGCTTCTGGAGCCCCTTCCGTACCTCCCCACCAGCCCACCCGCCACGGCATGGTGCTTAACCATATCATTTATTTTGGTTGTACAGCTTGCCACCGTGACAAGATTAAGCTCCTAGAGGGCAGCCAAGTCTTATTTTTTTAATTTAAAGCCCCCTGGGTGTCCAGCTCTGAAGCCCAGCATTTGACTGGGTGCTGAGAAGGCCTGAGTTGAAATCCCAGCCCTGTCGTCTCGTTCATGACTCCCCTGAACTAGCAGTTACGACCCTGTGCTTTGTCAGCACCGTGTTCTGCTGGGGGACAGAAAGCTCAATCAGGCATGGCTATCACTTAAGGGCTCTCAAGACTGAGGTGTGTCCTCCCTCACCCCCCCACCACCAAAATCATATATGGAAGCCTTACAGTCCCATATAGCTGTGTATGGAGGTGGGGGCTCCAAGGAAGTAACCGAGGTTAAATGAGGTCTTAAGGGTGGGGCAAGGAAAGGGTGTGGTCCTGTTGCTGGAGGGGAAGGCCGAGGCTGCTTTGAATTCCCCAAGTCCCTGGCCTGGGATGGCAGGGACCTCAGCATCAAGAGGATCTCAGGGGTTTTCCTAGAATCCAAGGTCTGCTTCCCTAAGCTCTTCAACGCTTAGGGAGGGAAGAGCAGAGCTAACCTTTATAAACGATACTCTCAGCATAGGCTCGCGTAGCCTCCTCCACCCTCTACCAATTCTCCCCAGAAACTAAAAAGGAAATGGAGAACAGAGGATGATTAAACAGTAGAAACCAGCTGAGGCAGGCCTGCGGCCTCAAGCTGATTCTATAGAACATGGAGTCAACAAGGACAACTGGCACCATGACCTCTTACCTCTGGCTACCCTGCCCTCTACTAGGCACCAGGAATTTATGGACGGTGTTCAGAGGACTGTACTGCCCCGCCTTGACGTGACTCAGCTTCGCTCTTAGCTTCCAGGGGATTTTTTTCTTTTCTTTTCTTTTTTTTCTTTCTTTCTTTCTTTCTTTCTTTCTTTCTTTTTTTTTTTTTTTTTGATTTTCCACCCTCTGCTAAATGAAAAACCATCTTCCTAAATCTCCAGTTCAAATTCCCAAAAGAGAGGATCTAATTTGATTTTCAAACCCCCGTTTTGAAGGATGCTTTAATGCAGGGTGTCTTGACGATCCTGCCGGCTGTAGGCAGGCTGTTCTGGGCTCCCTGGCCTCTCCCTCGAAGCAGGAGGTAAGCATCCAGGCATGGGGTGGCGGGGGATGAGCCTGCCCTGCCTATAACGGGGTGAGATGCTTTCAGCTGCAAGTCACAGAATATCCGAATACAAGGAACCTAAACACTGAGAGATTATTTTTCTCCCCTAACAAGAAGCTTGCGGGGAGTGGTCCTAGAGCTCAGAGGCTCAGTGACCCCATGGAGGACCAGGCTCTTCACATCTTTCCTCTCTGCCAGGTGGCTGGACAGTAGTTGAATCGGTTCAATGAATACAGGACACATTAAGATTCCCCCAGGGGCCCCCAGGGGGCATCTTTACATCTCACTGACAAAGGGGGTCAGAGCGCCACCTCTAGCTTCAAGAGAGGCAGCAAGAGCGAGCAGCTGCCATCTGCGTCGACAGGGGCCAGTGGATGCCGGTGACACGTACAGGGTGGCACATTGCGTAGGCAAGTGTCTGCTCTCACAAGGAAACAGGCAACTGCGACAGGGCTGTAAGTGCGAGAAGAATTTGCTAAGACACTATTTTGGATAAGTTACATAACCTCTTTGAGGCTCGGATTCTTAAATGGAAAACGAGAATAATATGTACAGCACGGAGCTGTTGTAGAGATTAATGGGAAATAATTCACATTATTGTCCTGTGTAAGAGAGTCCCTGCTTCTATCCCTGGCATACAGCAAATCCACATTTGCTTCATCCTCCCGGTCACCGACAGCGGAAATACTCCGTAAATACTTGATAACCAGATACAGCGCCGCTTACCTGGAACATTACCCTCATGAATTTTGTTGGCTGTTTGTTGTGAAAAAAAAAAAAATCAATTTGACATGCAAAGTAAAAGTAAACATCAAAAAATGCAAAGGCTGGCATGTGAGGAATTAATTTAAAATGCAATCATGCCTCATTGTATTTACCAGAAAGCTCAGTAACTACATTGAAACATCTAACACATTTCCCCTAGATCATCTGATTATCCATTGTCACTCTCCCTCGGGCACGGAACCTCTGAATAATCTTCCATTCCTTCCTGCAACTGGCTCATGGCTGAGGTGTTGGGGGGATTTCTGTTGTTATTTTAAAATTTTGTGTCTGTTTAGTGGAGCTTTTTCCCCGTCTACTGTAGAGTCTCTGGGACAGGCTGGGCTGTTTCTCATCTGAAATAAGTCAGAGAAACGCAGTTTTGCCTGCAGACGCTGCTCCTTACAAGAGGTTCAAGACATCGTGGTGAAATCCGTTTCTCCCACCTGTATCTTTGACAGCATAATCGGTGGATGCTTCCGCAGTGGATTCAATTTATTCACATTTGATTTCAAGACTCTTTATCAAATTATCCTAATTATATCACTTCCCAGATCCTTTCCCTGCCGATTATGCAAAAGGCATGTGGTTTCCTTCTTTCCCTTTCAACATGTCATCAGAGGCTCCTGCTGTCTACCCAAGACTCAAGCATTCTTCCTTTTATTCAAAATTCATCTCGGGGCGCCTGGCCGGCGCAGTCGGTTAAGTGTCCGACTCTTGATTTCAGCTCATGTCATGGTCTCAGGGTTGTTGACATCGAGCCCGGCGTCAGTGTCCACACTCAGGGGGGGCTCTGCTTCCTCTCTCTCTCTCTCTCTATCCCTTCCCCCACCCAAAAAGTCATCTTAAAGCCCATCTCCTCCCCTTCTCCTCCAGAAAACTCATACCAGCTAAGTGTGATGTTGTATTTGTTTCCTAAGGATGCCATAACAAATGACTATAAACTTACCTGGTAGCTTGGAACGACACAAGTTTATTCTCTCACAGTGCTAGAGGGCAGCAATCCCAAATCAAGGTGTCATCAGAGCCACACTCCTTCTGAAGGCTCTAGGGGAGAATCCTTCCTAGACTCTTCCAGCTTCTGGTGTTTCCATGCCATGGCATTTGTCACTGTGGGCCTGTGTAATCCCAGTCTCTGCTCCCGTCTTATGTCCTATGCGCCCATGTCCTTGTTTTCTCTCGAATCTCCCTCTGCTTTACCTTCAGAAGGACCTGTCACTGGACTTCGGGCCCACCTGGGTAATCCAGGATGATCTCATCTTGAGATCCGTAAATTAATTACCTCTGCAAAGACCGTTTTTCCAAATAAGGGTAGAATCACAGGTTCAGGGGCAAATTTTATGTTATGTACATTTTACCGCAGTTGCAATTTTTTAATAAAAAAATAGAAAGACAGCCGGTTCCCTAAGGTCGAGCTTCGTCGCCTGAGAAGTATACTCCTGAGAGTATAGCCATTTGCTTGCATTGCCCCTGTGGGACTCGGGGTCAAGGGGGACTGACACAAATACACTCCTCTCCTGCTTCTTACTGTGCCGTGAGACAAAATTCTTTGTCTCTGAACTAGGAAGCTCGTGTCTTCTAGTAGCAATAAAACTGTAACAAGCACACCTGTTGGCTTGCAAGCCAGGAAACATCGCAGACTGCTCACAGTTCTAGACACATAACTGTTGCATGTCACTGTTATCAAGTGGACATAAAACCATGTGTGCTGAGCCACAGAGCCCATGCTCCAGCCCTGGGACATTCTGCTTCCTAGTCCTTGCACACAGCTCTCGGAAAATTGTGCCCATAATTCCTGGGGAAGACCACAGTGGTAGAAGGAAGCTAAAGTTAAATTCAACTCAACAAAATTTCATTATGTGCCTGCTGTCTGCCAGGCCCCCTATAAGACACTGACAATGAATCTCATTCTCAAGGAGCCTGTTGTCCAGGGGAGGTGCAGACACGGGACAATATTAAAGTGCAATAATCACAATATATACCAAGTCCAGAGGCAGCATGGTAGAGAGCGGCAACTCTGGGCCAGAATCGACAGCACTCATGCTCTCAGTCATTACCTTACATACGTTTCCTGAGAAAGGCTTGTTTATTTTGGCATATGATTGCTAAATTATGAATGCAAAAATGGATCATCTTTATTAATAAAAGAAAAATGAACTTTGGCCCTACACTATCTATCCAGTGATGCCCTGGTGGACAAAAGCTTGGATATAGTCAAGGAATTTGGCAAGCAGCACGGTTTCAAGAGAGTTCAGGCACCATGCAGCTCAGGCTATGGCGCCATCTCGGCATCCTCTGGTACTCATTGCCCTCAAGTCCCACTTCGTCCTCCAGGGGCAAGATGGACTCACCGGCCAAGAAGTCCCATAACACAGCCTATCTGCAGGATTCTCTGTGGTCCTGCCCACATGGCTTGAGCAAGTATGAACACTTTTCAGCAGAACACTAAGTAGCTGGAGTGTGCAACGCTCACACTCAGAGTGCCCGTCGGAAGTGCGTCTCAAGTTCAATTTCCAAAGGTACAGCACATGCATAGGTTCCTACACAATTAGTAATGCAATCACTTAAAAAAAAAAAAAAAGATGAAGCCAAAGAGGAGTCAGCTATGAGGAACAGAGAGTACAAAGCACACATAATGGGCAGGGCTTGGGGCACATAGAGTGGAAAACGTAAACTACTGATCTGGCAAGAGTCTCTTTCAAACATACCCTGATATACGGTCAGTAACCACAACTGATCAGAAGGAATGAGTCGGTCTTCAAGGTTGCAAGTTCTGGTCTTTGTATATTCCTTCCAATTCTGCTTGCAAACGAGCGCTTCTTTCCTTAGTTCATTTCTTTCTTGCTGAACCCCGTCACATGCAGTTAGGAGTAACCAACTGACAGTTTGAATATTCTGCCTTGAAATGTTCTTTCTTGAGTCTAAGGTATATTAGATATATTTCGATCTCATAAATTGCTAAAGACAAGAATTTTAGCCAAATGTTTGGATACTGCGTAACATGGGACACCATATTTTTTTAGCCTTTTATGGTTTCATTACCACTTTTCCAATCTCTGCCTGCCGCCTTATCGTAAAGCCAAGAGCACACATTTAGTGTGGCAACATCGTGTTTACATTCCAATTTCTGTGTCAGTTACCCATTGTCGCATAACAAAACATCACAAAATTTAGCGTCTGGAAACAACATCATTTATTATGTCTCTCAAATCTACAGGTCTGCTGGGTGATTCTGCTCATCTAGGCTGAGCTCAGCTGATCTTTGCTGGGATTGTGAGTGTATCTGTAGTCAGAGGGCAGGTGAGCTGGAGGTTGGCTCGTCCTAGGATGGCCTTGTCTGGAAGACCCCTAATAGGTAGAGTCTCTTATTCTTCTAGGAGGCTATCTAGCTTTGTCTTTGTTGCAGTGGCAGGATTCTGGGGAAAGATTGAGAGACAAGAGGAATCACACAAAGCCTTTTGACACAAGCCTCGGATCTGATACACCATCACTTCCATGCATTCAAATGGCCAGAGCAGGTCAAAAAGCCAACTTAAATTCAAGGGCTCTTGCTGGAAAGAAATGCAAAGTCATATTGCAAAGGATATGAATACAGGGAGAGGTTAAGGATTGGGTCCACTTTTGGTTTTTTTAAGATTTATGTATTTATTTGAGACAGAAAAAGCGAGCACAGGGGGAGGGACAGAGGGAGAGGGAGAGAGAAACCCAAGCATTCTCCCTGACGAGCATGGAACCCGACACAGGGCTCAATCCCATAACCCTGAGATCACAACCTGAGCCAACACCAAGAGTCAGACACTTAACCAACTATGCCACCCAGGTGCCCCTTGGGTCCATTTTCTTAACCAATCTAACACAATGTGCCTACATTGAAAAAAAAATCTTGCCAATAACTGGGTATACATAAATCCAAAGGTACATGTTTTTCTGTAATCATAGAAAATACACTTCCTTTACCTCCTCAAATGTTGTGTTCCCCATTTTCTCCCTCTGGAACTGATCCTTTCTTTCTGGAACTTTTGTCAGATGAATGCTAAACCTTTTTGTTCTATCACCTATGTTTCTTGACTTCTCTAAATTTTTCATCTTTTTATTTCTCTGAACTGCTTCCTGGGTTATTTCTCAGGTCTATCTTCCTATTCATTATATCTCTTTTCAGCTGTATCAATAATTTACTATCCTCTGAAGAAATGGAAAACAGTAGGTTGGGTCCTCCATGTACTACCCTTCCAAAATGAACCTTTCGATTGAAAGTATAAAAATTTATTTTTTTTATTTTAGAGAGAGAGAGAGAGAGAGAGAGCAAGAGAGTAGGGGGAGAGGCAAAGGGACATGGAGAGAGAGAATCTCAAGCAGACTCCATGCTAAGTACAGAGCCCAAATTGGATCTTGATCTCACAACCCTGAGATCATGACCTGAGATGAAATCAAGAGTCAGATGCTCAACCAGCTGAACCATCCAGGTGCCCCTAGATTTTGAGTATAAATAACATGAGCTTCTTGGATTTTTTCCTTTAGAATCCTATCGTCAAATTCTCTTCATTGCCTCTTTCTGTAATCTTATCACCTCTCTCCCCATTTTTTCTTCATATTATAGTATTTAGAGATGAAAATAAGAGACAATATTCAAATCGATCTTGAGGTTAAGTACTATGTAGTATTACTTTAAAGCTAATGTGTAATATTCTTCCAACAATTGACTTATGTAAGAATGTTTTCATTGTAATTAAGGCATCACCTCACGTTACCTAATGGACAACAATAACTACATGTCGTCTATCCTTGTATTAGATGTGGCTCTAAAATTTTTATTATTGTTTTGTTCTTTAAAAATGTACTTTGTAGGGGCGCCTGGGTGGCGCAGTCGTTAAGCGTCTGCCTTCGGCTCAGGGCGTGATCCCGGCGTTGTGGGATCGAGCCCCACATCAGGCTCCTCCGCTATGAGCCTGCTTCTTCCTCTCCCACTCCCCCTGCTTGTGTTCCCTCTCTCGCTGGCTGTCTCTCTCTCTGTCAAATAAATAAATAAAATCTTTTAAAAAAATGTACTTTGTAAGCAGAAACAAGGATTATATATAAATCTCTGGTTATATCAAGAAGTTATAGCACCTCACACCCATAGAATGGCTTGCATCAAAACCCAGAAAATACCAAGTGTTGATGAGGACGTAGAGAAATCCCAACCCTTGTGCACTGTTGGTAGGAATGTAAAATGGCACAGCCACTATGGGATACACCATGACACTTCCTCAAAAAAAAAAAGTAAAAATGAAATTACCATATGATTCAGTAATTCTACATTTGGGTATATATCCAAAAGAACTGAAAGCAGGAATTCAAAACGATATTTTTCATCCACATTCATAGCAGTATTATTCACAACAGCAAGAAGTGGAACCAACCCAACTGTCGATGGAAGGATAAATGGATAAACAAAATGTTTATATCCATACAATGGGATATTATTCAGCCTTAAGAAGGAAATTCTGACCCATGCTACAACATAAATGAACCCTGTGGACATTATGCTAAGTGAAGCCACTCTCAAAAAGACAAATACTGCACGACTCCATTTGTATGAGGTACTTGGAGTAGTCAAGTTCATAGGGACAGGAAGCAGAGTACTAGCTGTCAGAGGGGGAAATGGGGAGTTTTCTGGACTTTTTTTTTTTTTAAGACTTATTTATTTGAGACAGAGAGAGGTCAGAAGCATGAACGCACATGCAGGAGCACACACACAGGCCCACGGGAGCAGGGGGAGGAACAGAGGGAGAGGGAGAGAATCTCGGTCAGACTCCCCACTGAGGGCGGAGCCCGACTCGGGCTCCATCATAGGACCCTGAGATCATGACTTGAGCCGAAATCAAGAGTCGGATGCTTCACCTAGGCGCCCCGGAAATGGGGAGTTGTTTAATGGGTACAATTTTAGTTTTGCAAGTTGAAAGAGCTCTGGAGATTGGCTGCACAACAATTCAGTTACACTTAACGCTATGGAATTATACACTTAGATATGGCTAAGATGGTCTATTTTTTATTACGTGTATTTTACCACCATTTTTAAAAAACCAAAAAGTTATAATAGTTTAAATAAAATAAAACCAATTATACATTAGGGTCTTACACCTCTAATAGGAGATGAGTAGGCAGGATAGAAGATCCTCCAGGACCTCTTTAACATAGTGGGAGCTACTCCATTGTACTCTCTTTCCCCACAACAACCTTGGATCTGGGATTCTAGAAGATGCCACTTGGTTCCAATTCCCCAAACTCTGGGATTAAATCAGGGAAGGAAGCAAACATTTTTAGAAATAGTGAGTTTCTGTACATGACAATAGGATTTAGCAATCTCCAGGGTTATCTGCAAACTTTGCCCTCCTTCAACCGATTAACAACGACAAACATTGGTTATATAAAACCTCAGTCCTGTACTGAACAGACGTCTGGGCCAACTCCTTTCCATTCTGGGGAACAGATGTTCCCTGTTTGTCATTGTTTTCTAGTGTTAAACTGGTTTTTGATGCCCTCATTTTATTTCTCCAGGAATATTTGTTTGCTTATTCTTTTTTTTTTTTTGAGTTTTTATTCAAAGGTTCTCGCAAATTCAAATAAATAAGTTTGCTTTGTATTTTTAAAATCTTTTCAAGAACGCTTCTGATCGGTGAGTGACTGAGCAGATAAACTTGCTCCTGGTCGTGATCCTGCTGGTTATCCAACTAGGTTACAGTTATCCGACTGTTTGCGTTCACAGACGAGAGCTGCAGGAGGCTCTCTGATCTGTATTTGCCTTTATTCTAAAGTTTGAAGCCAGAGGCCACAAGTGACTTTCTGTCTCAGAAATAGTTGCAATTGTGAAAGATAGTATTGTATTCCCTTCCTGTTTTGGCCCCATTTTGCACTTCTGACAGAACCTTAGCGGGCTCAACACCAGCAGTCATAAAGGGCTGATGGGCTTTGAAATCGCTCTGCAATTTTTGTCTTTATATACTCTACCTCATTGCATTTTAAGGACATAGTCTTCCCTTGTGGGGGGTAAAAAGGCACAAAATGCTCCCAATACCTTCTGCAAAAAATGAACACACACGAAAAAATTCAGTTGGGTTTTTAAAGTCACATTTTGCTCGTTGAGCAGTTTCTGGTAACTATCTTTCCACTGACTTTGCAAACCTTTGGCAGGACTTTGGAACACCAACCGTTACAGGAAACCAAAGGAAGGACTGCTGTGTACAGAATGCAACAGCAAATAAGAGCCTGAACTTGACCTGTCTTTTATTTGGCAATCCATGCGAGTCCTTTCCCTCCTCCGTTCACGGGGCGATACACGGTTTCAGCCAGAAGACCATCTACTTTTGCTTGCAGGTGTAGGTCATGACTTTCACAGAGCGAAGCTGAAGTGTCCTACCTGACACTGTCCAGTCCCCCAGGGTCATGGATAACGTTACCCCAGTCCCCCTCAGATGGTGGTTCTGCTCTGAGCTGGTTGCCTGTGATGTCCACGGAAAACAGGACAGCTCAGGATTTTTCTCTGTTAAAGAGTTTTAGGGCTGCCAGTCTGGTTGGAATGGGGAAGTGGGGAGGTGAAAAGCACTCTGTTTTGACTTTGACTTTGATTTTATAGTGTATTGGAAAGATAGATACAAGAAATGGAATTTTTAGAGTGTCTGTGTATGTGTGGGAGGCTTCTAGAAATCACGGGTCTTGGCACGCCCACTCTTGAGTAAAAGATCCCTGCAATGGTTAAAAGCGCTTCCTAACCTGTAGAGGTGTAAAATCGCGTGGCCTGTGTTCCAAAATGAAGACTCAAGGATTTGAAGACTCTGTGGCGGCTTTCAGAGACCAGCAACGGGGCCGAGGCGCGGTGCAGCCTCGGGTGGCAGGGCTCCGGTGGCAGGGCTCGGTCCCAGCGCCCGCCCCCTAGGCTGGCGACCACTCCGCAGTGCTCCTCGCCCTCCCTTCCCCTTCACGGCCCCTCCCCCCACCCCCAGGCGCCGCGCGGCGCGCCCACCCCTCCCGGCCCCCGCCCCAGCCGCGGTGGGCGGGCCCAGGCCGGGCGGGGCTGGCGGGCGCCGCGCCCGGTCTCCTGGCTCGGAGGAGACGGCGGGCGGCACTAGGGGGAGCTGCTCGCGCCGTCGTCGCCGCCGCGCCGGTCCCCCGCGCCCGCGGCCCCGAGCGCCGCCTCCCCAGCCCGCGCCGCCGCGATGGCGGAGGACAGCGAGTCTGCGGCCAGCCAGCAGAGCCTGGAGCTGGACGACCAGGACACGTGCGGGATAGACGGGGACAATGAGGAGGAGACGGAGCACGCCAAAGGGTAGGAGTGCGGCGCGCGGGCGGCACGGGGCGCGGAGACAGCGCGAGGCGCGGGTTGCGCTCGGACGCCGGGTCCGGGAGCGCGGGCTGGTCCGGGGCCGCTCTGAGGGGGCGGGCGGCCCCCAGACCCGCTGAGGTCCGACTCCCGGGCGACGCGGCGGAGGCGAGGCCCCGGGTGGGCGGGGAGGCGCGGGGCCCCGGTGTGGGGACCCGCGACGCCGCTGTCACCTGCCGCGCGGCCGGCCGGCCCCTGCTCGTCCCCGCCTCCGCCTGAGCCCGGCTCCGGCCCGCGGGTGCGAAGCGCCGTTCTGGCCGGCGTGTGACTCGGCGGGACCGAGGGGAGGCGGGGCCCCCGTCTCTTTGTGGCGGCCCCGTTGGTGGGAAGTCGTCCTCCTCCGCTCCTTGTCATCCTCTCCTTAAGTCCTTCCAGATCCTCCCACCCCTCCCCCAGCCGCCACCACCTCCAGAAAAAAAAAGGAGCTGATGGGGGGAGTGGTTTTAGATTTGCGCGGGGTCGCTTGCGCGCTGGTGGCGGGGAACTGCGGAAAGTTCTGCTTCCCGGCCGCGGCCCCCGGCCCGCCCCGCGCGGAGCTGGGCAGGGGGTGCCGGGGGTCCAGGGGCCCCGCCGCTCCTGGGGACGCGCGGATTTGCCGCTGCCCCGCGTGCCTGCAGAGCTCTCTAAAGCGGGACCGGTCCGCTGATTTGGGCTCAGGCTTAGGGGATATGAACAGATCTGCTTGCAAAGCCGGTGTTTGATCTCCAAGGCCAGCTGCACCAAGCGTTTTAGCACCTGATCAGGTTTCTCCTTATGCCTTTTCACCGGCTCCCTTTTCTCCCCCGCAGACTTGATTTGCTCTCCCTTTGGAGAAACGATTGCTTCCGGTTAAGGGTATTGAAGTTCTGTTTTTAGAGTCTGGGAGGGGGGCGGTCATTTAAAATAAGACTGGTGTCGTTAAAGGTGGTTGTTTGCATTACCCTTTTACCCTGTTGGATTCAAACTATGCGCTGGCACAGAGCACATATTGCTGCCCCTTAGATGTGAGATTTTTGCAAACCATGGTGACTGATGAAGAAGTGGGTCAGCTTGAAAACATGATAGGAAGGCCTTAGTCACAGATGGCTTATTTATTCAGTTCATGGAGAGGGTTCTTTAAATGATTGATGATTTAAAGTGTAAAGCATTTGCATTCTATTTAACGTCTGCTTGAAGATTTGTTTAAGAAAGGAACTTTTACTGAGCTTTCATGTGTTATAAAATATTAAAAGAGATCAAGAAAAGGAAAAGCTGACTAAATGTTTCTCCCATTTGCAAGTTGCTTTTTATATTTTTGCAGCAAATAATACTTCGGTGGCAGCTGCAAGTACCGAATGTTACAATTCAAGTCTAGAATATTTTTTTTAAAGAGGAAAGGAAATTCGACAGAAATCTGAGCCTGAGTTCTGTCTCTGCAGGGATAGAAATTTGCCCATGATAGCTAGTTACATACAAATATGCTTTCCAGACAATCGCATTAGTGTTAGAATGGGCCCAGGTGAGATGTGATGATTACCCAAATAACTTCCCTCATAACTGCCCTTTATCTTTCTGGTGAGACCCTGGACGTCTGTCTTCTCCACTGTAATTTCTGTTTAGTATTCATTCTTTTGAAGGCTTGATTTGTACCTCCTTGCTTACACAGTCCAGAACACTCATGCTACAGGGAAGTACTCATCTGTGTTTCCATTGATCTGGGGCCTGGCCCGAGAAGCCTTGCCATACATGGGCTGCGTGAAGTTCCCAATCAGCACCCAGAGGCATTTCTATGTCTCCTGCAGGGATTTTCAGTGTTATACGTCGCATATTGTATGTTAACACAGTTACTGACCATTTAGAGATGCCAGTGGACTGAAGTGTTTTAACCAAGAGCAGATAATAGCTTCTAGTGGCAGGAGAGTGATAGAATGGATTTCTTTGTAGTCTGGTAGATATGAGGAGATCAGTAAAAATTCGAGTTGCCGCACTTGTTGGACTGCTTTTTTGGATTTGAATTTAGATGGCATGTGCCAAGTTTGTGGGTAATTGTGTTTTATTTTGGCTTGTGTACTGATGATATGGCTCAGTAGAAACCCAGATTTTTTTCTTGCGTGTTTCCAGTTTGTAGACGGTAAAATTTGAAAGACTCCTCTTTTCTATGCTCGGCCTTTTCATTCTCTACTGGTTTAAATTAAGTGATGAATAAAGAGCCTTTGGAGGAATGCGTAGGTAAACACTTTACCTTTTAATGATGAATTACCGCTTTGAGGCCACTAGGTGTGGGTCAGTGCACAAAGCAATAATTTACTAAATAGTACCCTTGTGGCCTGAAGGAATTAAGTTACCCCCACAATTGAGTATGCAGATGACCCTTGAACAGCACTGGCTTGAACTGCATGGGTCCAATTATATACGATTTTTCCCCATAAATAATGCAGCACAGTACTATAAATGTATTTTCCTTACGATTTTCTTAATAACATTTTCCTTTTTCTAGCTTACTTTATTGTAAGAATACCGTATATAATACATATAACATACACAGTATGTGTTAATGGGCTGTTTATATTATCAGTAAGGCTTCTGGTCAACACTGTGCTATTAGTAGTTAAGCTTTGGGTAAGTCAGAAGTTATACAAAGATTTCAGACTCTGTGGACCATCAGAGCCCCTAACACCCACGCTGTTCAAGGGTCAACTGTCATGTATTTACTCATTTTAGACATACTAACTTGCAACTAGAACCTCGAATAAAAGGAAGATACCAAATTAGATTATTTTGCACCAAAATGTAAACATTGTTACAGAGTATGCTTTTCTTTCATTTTCATAGAATTTTCCTTACGTACTAATTCATTTTTGTGGATAATGCTTCAAGTCCATGAATGAAATATGTTTTATGCTCAATGAAAACACTAATAGACAATTACCTAGAAAGATTTTTAAACAACTTCCTTTAACCCGTGATTTACAATTAGGGGAAGTAACTAGGTCCTTGTAAAGAGTTTGGAGGGAACTTGAAAACTTTCAAGCAAATTCAAAGTTCTAAGGTAATCATGTTTACACTATTATTTTCTTAGCAAAGACTTTCTACGTAGATAAAAATGAACTTCAATCCAGTTTTCTGTGTGAATTATTAGGAATAGTCCCGATTGTTGAAGATTTCTGTTCTACTGGGGGTGACTATGGTACTAAAGAGGTTACCTATAGGGTGACTTCCTGTGGAGTTTTCCCATGTGGGTTCGAGGTTATAAATACTCAAGGATCTCTAATACTTACCTCAGTTTGATGTATAGGTGGCTTCTGTTTCTTTCTTTGGAAGGGTTCGGGGAAACATCAAGGACGGGGCAAATTGTGGAAGGATCTGCTAAGCTCAGCATCTTCTCATTCTGGCCCCATTTTATACATCTTTTCTCCATTTGTAAAATACAGTGGTTAGTGATAATTACCTCGTATTCGGCCTCCCACCCACATGAACCATACTTATTGTCCAGTGTTGGAAGCAGGGTCACACGATTGGCCCCAAATAAAATTAGTATTCAGGTTGGCACTAAACCAGATCTCTTTCCTGGCTTAACCAACACTGACTTTCAGAATGCAAAACAAAAGAAAAAAGAAAAAAGAAAAAAACTTCCTAGACAGATTGATGTTTGTCATCTCCTTCCCACTAAGAGCTTTTTCCTCAATATTCACTCTGGTGGAATAGGAGGCAGCTACCAAGAATATTTACTTAGGAGTAAAATAAGCATATAGGAATATGCCATTGTTGGCAGATAAATGACCAAATTATTCCCTGGGGTAGATATGAAATGGTTTTAGTATTTGAGGGTTATTCTGAGACATTTTTAAGAAAATGTTTTTTCTTAGAAAAATTAAATATCTGGTATTTGGTAAAGATTAAAATTTTGGAATTCTTTTAACAAAGAACATAACCTCTCTTCTCCCACACCCAATATGCGGGGGAAATTGAAGTTACTCTCCATGTAGTATATTGTTCTTTCTGACTTCATCTGTGTATTGCTGAGACCAGCTGTGGGAATGTTTCCATAGACTCATTCAGAGCTGCCCTTTCTGAAATTTGATCTGTTATCAACTGTGTAAATCTAAATGGAAAGGTGTGTTAACAGCTTATGCCCAAGGAACTCCCTCAATTCAAGAAATACAGTTTGAAATCATCAGATGTCTGCTGAGCCTTGCATCTGAAATGTGACATCCCCCTTGGGCCCCAAACAGACTTTTTCCGGAAACTTAGCTGAACTCTGGAAAATTTCTAGGTGTGGGACACACTCTTCATTGTGTTGAAATTGTTTATTAACACAAATGTCCACAGTAAATATATATATGAGTTAAAGTCAGTTCTTTGGTTAACTCAGGGATTGGAACCAAATTCTGTACCAAGTTCAAGAAAAAGGTTGGTCGATTGGGTTTTTCGTTACCGTATTTGAAAATATGTTTCTGACTTTTACTCATTTTAAGAGTAAAATATGGTTTATTAAAAATTCAAAGAATAAAGTGTGTAAAGAGTAGAAGGCCCCTGGTTATGTTACTTACTAGAGAAACCACTACTAACAGTTTAATCAACTAACGTTTTAATATATATTAAAAAATGCATACTTAACATTAACAAGATCAAACTTTACGTGGACTCGTTTGTTATTTTGTATTTTTCACTATTAGTGTTGTCTGCTAGAACTTTCTGCAGTGATGGAAATGTCGAATACAGAAGTCAGTAGCTACATGAGAGGTGGTTAGTGTCACTAAGGAACTGAATTTTAAATTTTATTTAATTTTAATTAATTTAAATGTAACTAGCCCTTTCTGGGTGGTGTGTATCAAATTGGACAGCTCAGATCATATCCTGGTCTTGACTTTTGTAAGATTTTGTGATACTCAAAATACTTCTTTATTCTTCTCATGTCTTCGCAGAATATTTTTCATTTCTTCTCTCTAGTGGTTTAGAAGTTCTTTACCCTATTATTCCCCACCCTACCCCGGGAATGATCTTTAAATTTTGAACAAGCATGTTTTTATCTGTATTTCTATCAATGTTAGAAATTAACCATTATTCAAAATATTCTGCCGTTGAACAAAACAAAACGTGTAGGATTTTTTTTTTTAAGATTTTATTTATTTATTTGACAGAGAGAGAGTACATCAGGGAGAGCAGCAGGCAGAGGGGGAGGGAGAAGCAGGCTCGCTGAGCAGGGAGCCCGATGCGGGGCTCGATCCCAGGACCCTGGGATCATGACCTGAGTGGAAGGCAGATGCTTAACGACTGAGCCACCCAGGCGCCCCAATTTTTGGGTATTTTGACTTCTTCCTTTACATGTCCTGGGTTTTTTGGAATGGTCTGGAATTTTAATTCCATGTGGCTTCTTTTGTTTTTGCCCTTGTATCCCATTAAAACTTTCTTCTTAACGTTACATTATATGCACAACCATATTGTCAAAAACTTCTTAGACTCCTCTGTGTTTGCTTATCACTATTCCTTGTAAACCGTACCTTCTTCTTTTAGTACTTTCTCACTTAATTTCTTTATCAGCATATGCAGATGATATATTTTCTGAATTCTTGTATGTCTGAAGATGCCTTTCTTTTGTCCTCATGCATAAACCATAGTCTGGGCATGCGGGTAATTCTATAATAATCATTTTTCCCCAAACTCCACAAACGCTTTATTATCATTTAGCATTTAGTGGCACAGATGCTGTCTCTCTGGAAATCTGCTCTTTCTTACATAGGAAACGTCACTCTTTTTTGTGTTTTGACTTGTTTTTAGTCTAGAAGTTTCTAGGATCTTCTCCCTATTTCCACATCCTTTTTACATTCTAGAATCACACTTTAATATCTAACTGGAGTGGCTCAAGCTGAGACAGAGTGATGGCGATCTCTTGGGGATTGAGGCTTTCTCGGTCTCCCACTGCCCGTGTTCTCTCCAGCTTCCCCATCACTAGCTCTGAACGCTTTGACTCCTTTACCCTTTCTCCTCAGACCTCTGACACTGGCTCGGTTAGTTGTCTGTTATCCCCCCCCCCCCAAGAGCCACCAGTATCAGGTCATTGTGTGCACCACTGACTGAGGGTTTTGTGAACAATGAGGGGAGAGGTTTGATTATCACGTAGGGCAGAAAACTTCCAACTCAACGTCAGACTTCACGGCTCACCGAAGGGATTTAGTTAGTGCCCGTGGCCCTCTGTAGGCCACAGCTTCCCACGTGTTCTTGGGAGTCTTATCTCCCTCCCAGGGTGTTCTCTGAATCTTCCCACCTCCTCCAAAGTCAAGGGCGGGCCCCAGTGTCGTTTTTTCACGAAGGCTTCCACCCAAGGTGATCACCCCTATGAAAGGCCCTAGAGCCCTCACTGCCACAGTGAGAGCTGTAGTCCTTTTCAGGGAAGAAGGTAGTAGACAAGGCTGGCACCTCAAAACAGGTCTGTGTGTCTCCCTGTCTGCTTAGAGGCGGACTGAGCACGGAGATGGTGCTTGTAGACTCTGATCTTTGCCATATCTGGTGTATGGAACGTGGTGGTGGCTTAACAAAGATTTGTTGAATGGATTCCAGTGGCTCTGAATCTCCACTGACAAATTAATTTCTGATTTAAAAAGTTTCCCCCTATGTGCATGAGGAATATGTGAAGGATTTTTTTCGCTAATTCCAACTGAAAGGACTTGGGCTGTAGATTTGCACTTGGTTTCTATGCTATAGACCCCAACGTGGTAAAATAATTACTAATTTTCTGGACTTCTGGTATGTTCTTCCTGCTTCGTATATACATTTTTCTTGTTGAACATTTTCAACAACAGATGAGGAGACGGGGGCTTTTCCAAGTTTAAAGAACCCGTCCAGGCATCTCAGATTCATACTTGGGTCTTGGGCCTCTTGCCACCTGACCGTCACCTCTCACCCCTGCACTAAATTGCATCAACCATAAATCAATAAAGAGTAATTTGTTTGATAGTGTTTCAAGCTCATCTCCCTTTAAGCCAGAGATGACCAACTCGAGCACCTCTAGAGTCAGAATTCACCAGTGTAATGAGTGCAGGAAATGTCAATGGACTTAAAAATAAATGAATACATTTCCTTGTTAAAAAAAATTTTTTTTAACTTGATTACAGAGAGCCCTCTTGAATTTCTCTTCAGATCTGTTCAAGGACTAATTTTAGTGATCGTATCAGTATTTTGCAGTGAGATCTTTTTTCTTCCATGCCTGTTTCATGGCAGTCTCTTCTCCCTCCTAGACAAAGCTCTGTAGCGGCCCCAGCGTGACATCCTTCCCCTGGTGCCCTCCGCCTCCCAGCACTGCGATGAGTCAAGTCTCCAGAGCTGCTTGCCTATAGGAAGCAAAGCAGGCTCGGGAATCCGGTGTTGAGCGTTTCAGGCGGATAGCGCTGCTGGAGGAATCCACGTGAGCCCACTGGTTCCCCAGCTACACAGCCTGGCCTGTTTGGTGCTTGAGCGGGTCGTGCTTTTGTGGGTGTTTTGAGTTCCTGTAAGTCAGGGCCCGTCAAGCTCCCCAAGCCGCACGAGAAAGTCCAGTGCACAGATCACCCGGAGGGCGTCCCAGACGGAGTTGGGAGTTGAATTTTATAGCTTCTCTTTTGTTAGCACATTGTGTTTCTGTTACTGGCTTCAACACACACATACCGGGGAAATACGGGTTCCTTTATTGCCACGGCTGAGTTCATTCAGTGTTCAAGTTCATGTAGTACGTTCCCGAGAAAGATGGGGATTCAGTTAATATGATAATTTCCATAGTCTCTTCATTTGGGTTTTTTTTGGGGAGGGGAGGTGAGGGAATACTTGTTCTTTACTATCCTTTGGGTGTATATTAACATTTTATAGAAACTGAAGAAAGAACCAATGAAAGCAGAGTTCTTTTTTGTTCTCCAAATGAAGTTTTTTTTTAAAAAATTCTGTTTTGCAAAAGCACATCATTTTTAATGTAGAATGTCAGGGTGTATCATCAAGCAGTGCCTCGGTGTATTCATATATGCATTTTCCTATATGTATGTATCATATATATAATTCATATGTACATATATACATTTTCCTATTCCTATATATTTACAAAAATGTAAATATACTCTTCCTGTTGTGCTGGAAATTTCTGTCAGGTGATGAGCCTTGAACATCATTGCCCTCTCCGAGTCTGTCCTGCGGCTCCATGGAGACTCACCATCTACTCCGTCTGTTGTGGGGCTCTCGTGCCGAGGCTGCAGGTGGGCCCCTTCTTCCAGAACAGTGCCGTCTTCTCCTGCCACCTGGAGTGTTTCCTTCCCCTTCCACTGGCCGGGGTGTTCGTGTGGTACAAAGTTGCCTTGGACCAGCTGAACCCAGCAGCTGGGGATGGCAGCGAACAAAATAGAGGGAGCCTGGCCCGTCTTCTAGAACTTACGTGTGGGGCAAGTGGAGATTCATGAGAGCGAAGGCAGCTCCTGGGCGGATGCTCTGTTATTTGGGACATTACCCCCCACAGCCCAGCCTGTCTACTAACTAATATAACATCTGTATATTGGCTTTGGCTTTGTATCCACCTTCGGTTTTTTAATTAAAAAATATTTTGAATAGGTAGTATGAGCGTATGGTTACAAGATTCAAAAGGCACCAAGGGGTGTCCAGTGAGAAGTGACTCTTACTCTCCCAGCACGGAGTCTTCCTCTTCAGAAGCAGCCGCTGTGGCCAGGTGGCGGCCTGTCCTTCCAGCGGTGAAGCGTATGGTGTGCGTGCTGCGCGCTCACGCTTGCGTGTGCTTGTGCTGGTACTGGAATCAGTGTGTGTATCAGACCACATAGAACAACCGCATTTTTTTTTAAGATTTTATTTATTGATTTGAGAGATAGAGTGAGCACAAGCAGGGGAAGGGGCAGAGGGAGAAGCAGGCTCCCCACTGAGCAGGGAGCCCCATGCGGGGCTGGAACCCAGGACCCTGGGATCATGACCTGAGCTGAAGGCAGGCGCTTAACGACTGAGCCACCCAAGCGCCCCTCCAAAATATTTCTTAACAAATATTTTAGAGTCTTTTTCAGCTACAAGTTTTAGGGAGGCTGTGTGGTATACTGAAGTTAGTATTAAACCCGGGATCAGGAAACTTCCATCACCCTCAGTTTAATTTCTCTGAGGTGTCTCTGGGGTGTCTCTATGCTTTTAAAAATTTCCTTATTTCTTTTCTCTACCATCCCAAAGTGGACTGTGTTTAGCTACCTTCTGGGTTGGGGAGGTCCTACCCTTCTGTGTTTGAGAGCTCCCAAGTTCACTTCTGGGATTCCAGGTGATGACTGATGACCTCGTTGCTATGGCCACCTCATCACTCCTCCTATAATGGCCTTGTTACCCCCGCACCATACAGATGTTGCCCCTCACTTCACAGGATTTTTCTGAGGGAGAAAAGCATAATATTTTGCCACACTGTATAACCACAAGGATTTCATGTACATATGGAATGTTCCCAAATGAGAGATTTGACTCAGTCTGTGATCAGCATTGGGATATAGAAAAGAGGAAGTAGAGACCAAGACTTTGATATGTAAGGGAATTTAGAAATAGGAATATCATTTGAAAAGTATGTTGATGCTTTGCTGACGCATTAATATTAAATGTAACAATGCTAATCCATTATTGAAATGAATCTCAGGCAGGGAAAAGACTTATTTTTGACTTGTTAAGTCAAAATTTTGTCTTCGAAAGGCCCAGAAATGAGAAAAGTCGTGTAAGTAGGAGCTAGTGTATATCGGTTGTCCTATCAGGAAAACATTGTGGGCATGGGTGAGAGAAGGCTATAGGAAATAGGTGATTTTTCACTAATTTGGACTATCTTGAAGTATATACTCCTCCAACTCCCTCAAGCCTTTTAAAAAAATTTTTTTTCCACTCGTGTTCATCATTTCATCTTCAGGAACAGTTTTGCCTAAGAGGCGAAGAAGTAAGCCTTTAACAAATTTGTTGAGTAGCTGAACAATGTGTACTTTGTCTTTTAATTATATATAATGAACTTAAAGATGCGTTTGAAATTTTCGTTTACATTTTAATATTTTCTCCTTTATTCTGATCTTGGATTATCTGCAAAGACAAGTCTTAACTTCTCAAACTGTAATTCACACTAGACTAATTTCTAGCCAATGCATATTGATAAAATTTTATTGTACTTAACATTAACTCTTATCAGAATTGGGTTTTATGGGAAGTAGGCACCAAAACTGTTCGCTAATACTGAAATGATTGTGGAAAGAGAAGGCTGAAGAGGTAGGACACATTTTCCCACATTGACTTTATGGTAAGAGCTGAAACAACTAAAATCTTGCAAGCAGCAAAATACCTAAAAAAGGGGGATTGGTTAGCAAACCATCAATCAAAAGCTAGCAAAGGTTCTTCTACTCCAGCTGGGCCTGGGTTGAATCTAGGGCTTGCGGAAGCCACTGCCCAGAGCTAGCCACCCTCTGCTTCTAACACCTGTGTAAATATTGAAATTGTTGGCTGGTCCCACTGTGACCTCTACCCAACATGATGGTCTCAGTCGCTTCAGCTGCCAGCCTCCTTGGCTGACCTTGATAATGATCTCTGACCTTCACTGGCCATAAACTTGGGGGCATCTTTGAGCTCTGAGCCTTTCGAAGGCTTGTCCATGACTGACTGCTTGGTCAGAGATAATGTGGCTTTGGAGAACCCCTGACCTAGATTTCCTGTGTCAGCCCCATGACGAGAGGCGTGTGCTGGGAAAGGGATGAAGCCACCAAACCGATGAGGTGGCAGAAATCTTACTTTAGGTCAGGCCATCACAGAGCCAGATGATGATGCCTGGAAGGGTGGCTTCCTGCTCTGGACTGTGGGTTCCACTGGGGGAGGAAAAGGGTGAAGAAATCATTACTGGAATTGCACAGAAGAGCCGCTGACAACAGACTGTCTTGAAAACCTGAACTGTAGGTCAAATCCATGACTGAACTGGGTGGCCACGTGATCAGCTTATGAGCGATGGGTGCCCCGATCCAGCACGAGGAGAAGCCGTGGCCCACGCGCCGGGAGCACTTGCCCCTGCTGTGGCCGACTTCCCCCAGCCGCCCATGTGAATCGTGTTCTGTCCACAGGGCACCGTGAAGCACCTTTGTGTCACCTTTACTGTTCATGAACGGTGTCAAAACCTTGGCACAGAGTTGGTCCGTTGTAGTGCCTTTCCATGTAGTAAAGGGATGTGGCGTCCTAACCGTAACAGACGCAGCGCTAAACATCTGTTATAATTCGTTAAAAAACAAATAGGCTGACAGGTGTCCAAAGCTCATGAATAGGCAGTTGACAAAGAGGAGCTAAATATTGCCAGCCTAGATCTGAAAAGACGCCCAGCCGGTGGAGAGGTGTAGACGAGAGGCAGTCTAGTGGAGCAGCTGCACGGGTCTGGGGCCCGACTGGCTGGACTCGAGTCCTGGCTCGCCCTGCCCTTGCCCCGCGACTCTCAGCAAGACACGTAACCCCTCTGTATTACCGTTTCCTCTTCGTAAAACGAGAAGAACGGTCACGATAGCACCTGCCTTACAAGTTGTGACCGCGTGCAAGGCTGGCCTCTATGAAGGGCTTAGCACAGTGCCCTGCGCGGTCAGGGCGCCACGACACTGCCGTGAGGGCGCTGATGGCGGCTATTGCCAGAACGTTCTCCCGAGTGGCCCTGTCTGTTCACACGTCACCCCCGGTCCTATGGGGGTTCCTTTCCCTCGCACTCGTCTGATCTCATCAGACTTACAGATGTTCGGCAGCTCGGCCGGTAGAGAGTAGAATCTGAGGTGGCTTACCCCTTCCGGCCAGGGGGGTGCGGCATCTTGTTAGGACTCCTGGCTCTTGGAGATTCCGCTTTCGAGAAGCGCTCATTTGCAGCCCGTTCTTATGTCAGACTTTTGTCTTTTCCTTATTGATTTTTTTATTGATTTCACATTCACCCAGCAAATATTTATTGAGGACCTTTTGTATGGCAGACACTGTTTTAAATGCTAAGACTACAAAGGAAAGTGCTGTTTTATGGACCCGAGGCCCTGGCTAGAGGAAGAGAAATAAGTCCGTAACACAGTTTTAGAGCTCCGAGTAGGTTAGGAGGAAAGGTACCGCAGGGCAGTCACAGCACTGGCTAACATGCATCGCGTGGTTTCTGTGTGCCGCCTTCCGTACTGAGCTCTTACGGGTAGTCACTGGTTTCGTCCTCGCAGCGTTTCTAATCGTATCTGTTGAAAACTCGATCCTTCCACAGCTGTGGACACTGAAGCACAGACAGGTTAAGGTCAGACATTCCCAGTCACACAGCTAGGGAGTAGGGGAGCCAGAATTCAAAACCGGGCAGGAGCTAATGCCTGCGTTCCTGGCCAGGGCCTTATGCTGTCTCTCTATCCTGTGCCGGAGATACAGTGCGAAGGGGAGAAGAGCTCTTTATGTAGTCTGGCTACTAAGAGTATTTTATCGTGTTTTATGAATATCTTGCCTCATTCTGCAGTTTAACATTTTTAGAATCAGTTTGCCACAAAATATTTAACTTTGATGTAGTCAGGTTATTGGCTTTCATTTGCGGTTTGTGCTTTTGAGGTCTTGCTTAATAATGCCCTTCACTGACCTCATTCTTATTACCTTACCTTATTCTTTCAGTTATTCGTTCAACAGACGTGTCCTCGAGCATCTGCTACATGCCAGACACTGTTCTAGGAACTGGAGAGACTTTAACTACACAGACAAAAGTCGCTTTTTGTTGGATTAATCCTTTTATTGTTATATAATGCCCTTCTTTGTCTCGTGTTACAGACTTGGACTTAAAGTATATTTTTTCTGGGGCGCCTGGGTGGCTCAGTCGTTAAGAGTCTGCCTTCAGCTCAGGTCATGATCCCAGGGTTCTGGGATCAAGCCCCACATGGGGCTCCCTGCTTAGCGGGAAGCCTACTTCTCTCTCTCCCACTCCCCCTGCTTGTGTTCTCTCTCTCGCTGTCTCTTTCTCTGTCAAATAAATAAAATCTTTAAAAAAATGATAATTTAAAAAATAAAGTATATTTTTTCTGATATCAGTGTTGCTAGCCCAGCTTTATTTTCATTTCTGTTTGCATGGACTATTTTTCCCATCCCTTCACTTTCAGTGTCTGTGTGCCTTTAGAGCTGAAGTGGGTCTCGTGTAGGCAGCATACAGATGGGTCTGTTTTTTTATCCATTCAGTCACCCTGTGTCTATTTCCCTGGAGCATTTAGTCCATTTACATCTCAAGTCATTATCAATAGGTATGTGTTTATTGCTGTTTTGTTTACTGTTTTCTGGTTGTTTCGTAGTTCTTGTTTCTTCTCTTGCTCTCTTCCTTATAATTTTTCTTTAGTGTTATGGTTGGATTTCTTTCTGTTTATTTTTTGCATTTTTATTAGATAGGTTTTTGGTTTGTGGTTACCGTGAGGTTCATATGTAACAACCTATGTACACTGTGGTCTGTTTTAAGTTGGTGTTTAAGTTCAGATGCATTCTACATTTTAACTCCCTCGCCACCCACATTTTATGTTTCTGATGCCATATTTTGCGTGTTTTAACTTTGTGCATTTCTTAACTAATCATCGTAGATATAATTGATTTTACCACTTTTGTCTTTTAATCTTCAGACTACCTTTGCGAGTGATTGATCCACTACCGTTTGGGTTGTATATACCACTATATGTGTGTCTTTACCAGTGAGATTTTTTTTTCTTTCACATATTTTTCTATTTCTAGTTACGGCTTTTTCTTTTTTACTTTAAGAAGTTCCTTAAATATTTCTTATAAAGCTTTTCAGTGGTGATGAACTCCTTTCGCTTTTGCTTTTGCGGGATGCCCTTTATTTCCCCGTCAATTCTGAAGGATAATCTTGCTGGGTAGAATATTCTTGTTTGGAAGTTTTTTCCTTTCAGGACTTTGAATATATTGTGCCACTCCCTCTGGCCTACAAGGTTTATGTCAGAAAATCAGCTTATGGTTTTATGGGGCCTCCCAACTATGTAAGTTGATTTGCTCCTGCTGCTTTTAAGATTCTCTCTTTAACTTTTGACATGTTCACTATAATGTGTCTTTTTTCCTTTGCATTATCATTTTTGGAACTCTCTATGCTTCCTGGACCGGGATGTCTGTTTCCATTGCCAGGTTAGGGAAGTTTTCAGCTGTTATTTTTCAAATAAGTATTCTGCCCCTTTCTCTCTGTCTTTTTCTGGGGCCTCTATAATGTGAATGTTAGTACGCCTGATGTTGTCCTAGAGGTCCCTTAAATTATTTGCATTTTTTTTAAATTCTTTTTTCTTTTTGCTGTTCAGTTTGGGTGATTTCCACTACCCTGTCTTCCAGTTCACAGATCTGTTCTGCATCCTCTCACTGCTGTTGATTCCCTTTAGCGTATTTTTTGTTTCAGTTAACTGTATTCTTCAGCTCCGACTGGTTTTTTATTTTTATATTTTCTCTCTCTTTGCCGAAGTTCTCACTGTGTTCACACACTGTTCTCTCAAGTCTGTTGGACTTCGCCCCTATGTTGTGGCTGGGCTTCCACTGATAGCTGGGCAGGGCTGGCTCCCAGCCTGGTGGGCTGTGAGGCTCTGCCCAGACTGTTGTGGGTGTGCTAGTGGGCAGCATTATCAGCCTGTCTGCTGTAGGATTCAAGGGGGTGTGCAGGGCTCTTAGCAGAACGTGCCTCCTGCCTTTAGCAGTCTAGAGGAACAATTCCAAAATGGCGCCCTCTACTGCCAGAATCAGCACTGCTGAATGAGACCGCAAAAATGGCTAACCCTAGAGTCTTGGTCCTTGGGGAGAGGCCCAGCAGCCTCCTGCCTATCTGGGAGGCACTCCAGATTAGTAAATGGGTCTCCTTTACCTATAATCTATGAACTTTTCTATCTGGAGCTTTTGCATTCATTTCCAGGTCTAGTGAGTCTGTGCGCAAGCCCTTTAAGAGTGGGTTTTTCTTTTGCTACAGGTCTGTAGTTTTCCTGAATGTACTCCTGATTGGTTTTCAAAACTAGGTATTTTAGGGGCTCATCTCTCCTATGCGGGATCTAAGTGTTGGCATGCCTGGTTTGGAGCTCGAATCTCTTGCTCCTTATGGAAAATTTTCTTATAGCTAAGGCCCCTCCTGACTGGAACTCCATGACTCTGGGCTGTGATGGGTTTTTTTCCCTCAGGAAGACCATATCTGTACGTCTCCTACCCACCTTGCTGCCATCCTTACTGTGGTGGTTCAGTTCGTCCAGTTTCTAGATCCCCTTCTGTATATAGATTGTGTCTGTGGGAGGAAGTGAGCTCAGTATCTTTTTATGCCACCATCTTGAACCCTCTTGCAGAGTTTTTGTTCTTGACAATTTTAGGCATTGTAATTAATAGACACTTTAGAAAATGCATGAAAATATAACAAATCTTATCTATAATCCCATTGTTTTCTATGCAGAAATAGTAAATAAGGGTGAAAATTTATAAAATAGTTAAAACATCAGACTGTTGTTTTTTGTGGGGAGGAACTAAATGATCTCTGGTGGAATCCTGTGAAATCTAAAATTGTTATTTTGGGGATTCACATACCCTAAATTGAATTCTTTTGATGTCGCTCTTAATATGAATGTATTAGTTATGATAGGGTAAACTGCTATATCAAGTAGACTCTAATGGATAATTTGCTCAACACAATGAAAATTTTCTTCTTATACATATGATAGCCATGGGAAGGTGTTCAGATGGGTGGCAAGAAGACTTTCCTTCATTCTGTCAATCAGAGCCTAGTGTTCTCCTATCTTGTGGCTCTCCCATTCTCTGTTGTCTTATCCTCTGCCTGCATCCCGTCAGCACATGGGAAGGAGTAGGGAGAACACCCAAGAGGGTCTCTGGGCCAGCAGGAAGTGGCAGACCTCACTCCCACTCCCATCCCACTGGCTAGAACTTAGTCACATGGCCATAACTGACGGTGAGTGAGCTGGAAACGTAGTCTAGTTGTGAGCCCAGAAAGAAAGGGAAGGTGGATTTTGTAGTCAGCTAGCGATCTCTGCCCACTTGTTTATCCTGGAGCCTCTGCAAAATATTTGCATGGATGTCTTCCTGTGTTCATTCCATTAAGTCCTATCTCTAGAATCCTTGAATATTTCTTTGAAGAGATTTGCTGAATGTACATATTAAATATTTGCATTTCCATGGCTGAAAAGGAGTTTATTGGTTTACCTTTTAAGGATAAATGGGGTTTGAATATGCCAAAGATCCTCTTTAGGCACAGACAGAAGTACCTGTCCTTCCTGGGGTAGGAAAGCAGAGGCTTTTCGCTATGAATCTTTTGTATGAATTCTTGGGGAAGTAGGAAGTGCAACCTCCCTTCTTAAAGAACCAAGAGATCTTTATAAAAGGGCTGCGTGATTTCCACGGCTAAACTGTGGTTCAGGATTTAGTTTTGAGCTCCGAGGGTCTGAGTCAGGTTTTTTTCATTGGATTTCCAAGAACAGTCTTCTTGAGCAGGGACTTTTCTTTATTATCCTGAGGCCCCAGCATCATCTCTCCTACCCGGGGGCGGTGACAGCTCTGTGTCGCAGGCTCCTCCTGGTCTGCAGGAGGCAGGCCACCATCGCCAGCTCTTGGTCTACAAAGGCCATGACATCATCCTACCACTTCCAGGGACAGGAGTTGCACCTGCCAGTGTTTTAACAGCTTGGTTGACATACGGTTTATATACCCTACAATTCACCCATTTAAAGTGTGCAATTCTGTGGCATGTAGTATTTTCACGGAGTTGTACAAACAGACCTACAATCAATTTTAGGACATTTTTGTCGCCCCCAAAAGAAACCCGGGTCGCTTAGCTGTCACCCCCCAGTACTCTTCATCCTCCCAGCCCTTGACAACCACTAGTTTGTTTTCTATCTCTAGAGATTTGCCTGCTCTGGACATTTTGTGTAAAGGGAATCCTGTAATATGTGGTCTTTAGTGATTGGGTTCTTCTACTTAGCGTGATGGTTTCAGGGTTCATCCATGTTGTAGCGTGGGTCAGGACCTTGTCTTCTGTTGCTGAATCATACGCCGTGGTATGGATATAACACATCTTTATTCGTGTAGCCACTGGTGGGCATTTGGCTGGCTTCTGCTTTTTTGGCTGTTATAAATGATGCCTCTGGGAACCTTTGTGTACAGGCTTCTGGGTGGAGGTATGTGTTTGCTTCTCCTGGGTACACACCTCGGAGTGGAATTGTGGAGACGTGGTAACTCTATGGTGAGCCTTTTGAGGAGCTGCCCGGCGGTTTTCCAGAGCGCCTGCACCACTTTGATTTCTGCCAGCGATGTACGAGGGGTCTGATTTCTGTACATGCTTGCCAACACTTGTTACTACCTTTTGCAATTATGGTTCTCCCTGCAAGTGTGAAGGGGTATGCCTGTCAATTCTCATTGCCAAATTGTACTCCGCTGGAGGCTTCTGGAAAATGGAAACGTAGTTCGTCCTCACTCAGGGGTGGGGGATTTCTGTTTCTTTTCACTGTATAAATGCTATCGGATTTGTCTGGGAGTTTGGAGGAGGGGATGGCTCATTTAGTGCCCATGAGAGAAAAGGGGGGAAAAAAACAAAAACAAAAAAACCTTGAGCACTAGAGTTAACAAAGATGATCGCAGTTTCTCCATTATAACAAAATAAGATAGTGTAATTTTAACAAGACAGTGCTTGGGCGGTGGGGGTGGGGGGAGTTGTGATGTGTAATACTGACCCCCAAATACAACTTAATGAGAAACTTCATTGTACAAGTGTCTGAGAAGTTATAGAATCGGTGATGTAAGCATATTTAAGGACATTTTGGTAAAATAATCTGGTGTTTTTATTTGCTTATTGTCTCTATCAACTCTAGTTTCCAAGAGTTTGTTTAATTTATCTTTTTAAGAACAAAAATTGATTGACACAGGATAAAAATATCCGGATTCTTCGTTGGTCCTGATTCTTCATTTCTGTCCATTTGGGTAGGCATCCACGCTAGTCATTACTTCTCAGTTTGTATCCCTCTGGATGAAAGCATCTTGGAAATTTGGAGTTATTTTAAACTACGTGTATTGGACGGAAGAGCTGTAAGGTCCTGGGCTCCCAGTGGTTTCTAGAAAAGCCATAACCAACAGCAGTAGAAGAACTGAGGCAGGACAGGGGTAATTCCCTGGGTTATGAAGCCAAGGGCACATCCTCAATGACTTTAGTTCCCACCACTCCCCTCTCCCCCAACCCTACACCCAGCACACTATTGAGCACATAGTAGGTGCATAATAAAGACATAGTAGGCTGTAGTAAGTTTACCCTGCTGGTAGGGAGAATTGTAGCTTTCAGAGATATTTTACCACCTGCCAGTAGGTCATTGGCCTCCTCTCAAGAGCTGGAATTATTCACGCGTTCATTCAACAAGCATTTGTCATACAGATTTACTAGGTCAGGCGTTAAAGTATTACAGACCTTGGGGGATGCAAATGTGAATAGCTTTTGTCTGTTAACCCTCCCCTCCCCGCACACGGTGCAGACCAAAACCACGCCACCCCAGTTCAGCAGGCTCGCGAGGCGCCAGCCGTGGGAGCCTTGAGGGAGGAAAGCCTGAAATACTCAGACTGCCGAATCAGAGAATTTACAGGACCTTACTTGTCAGTGGCGTATTTCCAGCTCCGCGGTGTGGCTCTGCTGTGTTTGTTTAAGCCCAGTTGCCAGCCAGATATTTATGGTTGTCTTTAGCCACCAGATGACTTTAAATGTAAACATCACAATAGTACAAATTTGATTCTGCTCAACTTTGATGAAAATAAACCACTCATTTTGGGGTGGGAATGCATTACTGTTTTTAGACCACGAGGGTACCATTTGGCAGGGTCTTCATGTGTCTCCAAAAATGTACACTACTTTCTATTTTAGGACCGGGAATAGGGAACTATGAATCTCTATCTCAAGCGCCGTTCTTCCCGTTTTTCTCACCATGGAAGGTACCTTTCCTATTTTGACTTTACAGAGGAATGAGTTAAAGTTTGTGGTTTTAGTACATACTAACCAACGGAAAGAGGAGGGTGAGAGGCTAATGCTTTGTATCAGTTAGTAGACACAGTTCTGTTGTGTAAGTCACCAAAGATCTGTCTCCCACGCGCTCTGTGTGCGTGCAGGCGAGAGCCTCCACTCCTTACCAGTACTTGGGGACCTCGCTAGGCAGGAGGCTCCATCCCCTCCTGATGGCCGTCATCTTGACTGAGGGCTGCGGGGCTTGGCTGGGAGGAGCGTCAGCAAAGAGGAAGGCGAGATGGCTCTCCAATTTCCACTGGGAGGGACACCTGTTACTTGTCCTCATCTCCCACTGGCTAAGCAAACTGCCTGCCCGCGGCTGACTTCCAAGGGGACGGTATGTGTAAGCATCATACTTTCCAGTGCCCACAGGAGAGGAGATTCAGAAATATTGGTGAGCACGAATAACATTTACCACACATCTGAGTAGGAAAACCCCAGCTCTCCCACTATGTTTCTCCTTTACCTTCATGCTACTGCCCCATCACAGCACTGGGACACGGCGGGCGGGGGCTTCCCCACCAAGCAGTTCTGCTGCACCAGCTAGGTGCCTTGCACATTAACTCAGTTTCCATACTGTCTTCCTGGAGGTAGTCCCACGTGACTGCCCTCCCCCTGCCTCAGATGCCAGCCCTCAGCCCACGTAATCACCCCTGCTTCTGACCGACTGGCTATAAGTTAAGAGGTTACCATGACCGCCTCCTTGGGTTCAATTAATTTGAATTCCCCAAACTCAGGAAAATAGGTGACTTACTGTTGACCAGGTTATTATAAAAAATATGTGATAAAGGACACAGCTGCACATTCGGATGGGAGAGATGCATAGAGCAAGTTATGTGGGAAGAGGCATGGAGCGTCCCTGCAACCCCCCTTTCTAGGTGTGCCAGCCTCCCAGCAAGCACCTGCGTGTACTCACCAGCCTGGAAGCTCTCTGAACCCTGGACGTTTGGGATTTTTATGAAGGCTTCATGAGTAGGCATGCTCGATATTAACTCCATGTCCAGCCCCTCTCCCCTCTCTCGAAAATGAGGGATTGGGGCTGAAAATTCCAAACTTCTTATCATGGCTTGGTCTTCCTGGTGATCAGAGACTGATATATATTTTTCTACTATTTCATACATTTTGTAGAGAAATGAGCGTCATTCTGTTCCTGAGGAGCTTACACTGTAGTGAGGAAAGCAGCTAAGAACACCAAGTTAGAGTGTGCTGAATAGAATGATGCTGGGTGTGGGTGTCTTTGAGTTAGGGGCACCTGATTCAGATTAGGGGGGGAGCAAGAAGCTTTCTCAGAGGAGGTGATTCTTGGCCTGAATCTTGAGTGACAAGCAATTTGCCAGGCAGTGAAGGAGGTAAGGGTGTCCCGGCAGGGGAAACACCCCCTTAACTATGTAATAATAACAGTACCTACTATTTATTGATTGACTTTCTTTATACAAGCCGCTAGGCTACACACTTACTGACCCTGCATCATTTAATTTCCCACGGGTCTCCCATGTGTGTATAATCTATTGCAGGAGGAATAGATGCCTCATAAAAGAAGACTTTGCTTTGTTTGTTGTTATATCTTTATGTTCCAGCAACTGTTGCTCCGTAACAGACAGCAACCATTTTATTAGGCTCACAGATCCTGTGGATTAGGAATTTGCAAAGGGCCCAGTTGGAGGAGCTTCTCACTGGGGTCTCAGGCGGTCACATTCAGATTTCAGCTGGGACTGCAGTTAGCCGAAGGCTCCACTAGACTGGACCCCCAAGGTGGCTCACTCCCGTGGCTGGCCACTAGTGGGAGCTCAGTGTGCCTACCTGTGGCCTCACCAGCAGGGCGGGTCTCAACGTCTTCTGAGGGAGAGAGCCTTCCGCAAGAGGTGGGTGGGAGCTGCGTGTTTTTCTCACTAGACTTGGAAGTCACGTATTAACACCTTTGTTGTGAGTGATTGGTTGTGAGTCACAAGACTGTAAGTCCATACATCCGGGGGGGGGAGCCATAACCAGGGCACAGGGGGCAAAAGCTCCTGGCTTTGCGAGTCCCAAATAGACCAGGGTCAGCTGCTCATCGCTGAAAAAATCCAGAGAGATGAATGGTGGTGAAACAGGAAAGGAATTTATTTCCATGAAGCCAACACTGGGAAGTCAGCAGACTAGTGTCTCAAAAGACTGTTTCCAAAGTGCTGAAAATACTCCCGGGTTTATATAAGGAAAATGTGGACAAAGGTCAGTGGGTTCCAGGAGGGGGGCAGTAAAGGTCAGGTCGATCATTGCCTTGGGGGTCTTGCTGGTGTCTAGGTGGTCGCTATTGCTTGAAGAGGTAGTTGGTTCCTGTCAGGGGATGCTTTGCCTGTAAGGTCTTTTGCCTGAGTTAAGAGATAAGCTGGAAAGAAGAACTTAACCAGTTAGAGAGTACAGACTTAGGTCATAAGGGAGGTAGTTGGAGTCCTCTTTGAAATCCCCGTTGTCAAAACACCATTCCATTTCAATGGAAGGAGAAGGGACAGCAGCCATTTCTTCTGTAGCTACTTCCTGCTGATCAGGGATGATGGAGGAATTTGGGAATGGAATTTGGGAATTGACAGGGTCGGAGAACTGCGTTTCTCTAGCCCCTCCTGAAACGTACAGTAAAGGCACCTCCAAGCGTGTGCAAATAGCACAGGCTCCCGTTTGACAAATACAGAAAGTCAAACGACAACCAAAAAGAACAAGAAATATAGCAATGCTTAGCAGGGCATATTTCCATTTAAAGAAGGAATCAAATTTAGATCCTGCTAAAAGGATCTAGAGCTAGAGCGTTTATAGCAGTGATGTGTTTGTTTAAATCTGCCATGGCTTCGGTTACATTTTTTTGAGTAATTTGGAATACAAACACAACATTCTGTTTTAATGTGAGCATAGGTTCCTCTTTGGACTGCAGTCAAAATAACAAGGGCCATCCAGTTTTGAAGGCCTACTTTTCAAACTTATGTGGTTTCATCATTTAGGAGGGTAAGTGGGTGCTGGGTTTAATTAAAGATGGCTGCTGTATGCGTAGCTAAAACCTCTAATTGTAATTCTACAGTGATAGGGGCAGCTCCTGGGACAATATGAGTAAGGGATAAAACTCAAGAAACCACCTTGCCTGATGTCTGGCTTTAACAATGTCCTAATTACAAGGAATCACTGGCAGGTGGGAGACAGCTCCTCCTGGGAGATTCAGTCATGGGGAATGTGGGCCATCCACTCACTCCACAGTCCATAGTCAACCCATGGAGTAGGGTCTGCTCCAGCTTTCGAGGAGTGATTTTGCCATCCCAGCCACATAGAATCAGTCAGGGTGATGGTTGAGTTACACAACTGTTGGGAGTCCATCCTATTGTCCAGCTATTAAAATAATCACATACATGCCCATGGGGTCCTGTTATCCCCATAGAATAACAGGCAAGAATGTCTATACATGAGTTCTTGTGGCAATTTCTCTGAAGTTTACCTCAAGTTGTCGAGCTTAGGCAAACAACAAACATTTAAAGACAATCAGAGGTGGAATTTAACATCTCCAAAGGTGTGTTATTGAAATAAAGTTATTCTCTCTAAAATCACCCTCATTTCTGTCAAAGGTAGCCAAACGAAGACTAATTTGCTTGTAAAACAAGTCCAGTTTTAACAGAGTTGGCCTGATGATTTACATAAGCACAGCAAGAATAGTGGTTGACCATGTAAGTTCTTGTAAATCTGCTTTGCTGGAACTTTTCATAAGGTATTTCCGATTGAACTTTTAAAAGCCTCTGAAGGCCAGAAACCAACCCAAACAGTTGCCGTCAGATTTGCCTGCAATGCCTATAGATTTGGGTGAATTCCTCTTCCTCAGGTCCCCAAAATATCTTGAAGTTTCCTGCATCTACCAGGAATTGACATTCTTTACTCACCTGGGTAAGACTGCTGGGAACTGTAAGCAAGGTATCAGGCCAGCATTTCCAAGGGACTGTATTAGCGCTGTGAAGTTCCTTCAAGCTGTCTGGTCACATCTGAGTCTATATATGTCTCTCTAGTATGACGTTCCAGTCAAAACCTTGGTAACATAGCTCGTGTTTCCAATGGTGTCCTGTTACAAGAACACATTGTTATTGAACTTATGCAAATAATTATAATTGCCACGAAAGAAGGAGAACTCCCTGAGAGTTTCTGAATTCTAGAGGGTTTCAGAAGGGTGAAAAGATAAATGTTTCAATTTGTTCACAAAGGAATATTTTATCATATTTAGGTAAGTCATAGATACCCTAGGAGAAGCAGTTTCCTTAAATGTGGAAGAGCAAACATTGGAGAACCAGCAATGGTTCGACCAAGAGTCACAAACACTAAATATCTTCCTCAGATCATTCAGTCCCTTGTCACTAATTCTTGTCCTGTTTGCAGTTTTCCTTTAGTTCCAGAAATTCTTACCCAGTTTAATTTTATGATCTTCAAGATATCAGAAACCTGCATTTCCCAAAAGTCCTTTCAGTGAACCTCCCGGACGATGAAACACGTTTGTAAGAGCTTCAGCACAATAATTACCAATCCCTCAACAATGGCCATGTTTAAAGATGAGAGAGTTGAGAGTTCTTTATCATGCCGTTCACAAGGAAATCCAGCTATTTCTGTGATACACGTTTCAATAATTACAATGTCACGTGATGACCTTATACCAAGACATATTAAAACTTGAGAGATTGCGTATAATGTCTAGAACAGTGAGAGCGTTTTACCCACGCAACATAACCTGAGAAGGTTTATCATCATTTGTTTGACGGTGTTCCCCAAGTAACTGAACATATCCAATAAACAAGCTGAATTTAGTCAAAAAGACTTCATGTAGATTTGAGTATTTGGGAACTTTTGCTAAAAACCTCAGAAGGTTTTGAAGCACATATCCAAATAGGATTACAGATCATTACAAAACTTAACATTTAATTACCTATTTAACCCAGGTGGCAGTAGTTTCTACAGAAGCCTAGTGGTTGGCAAAACTTAGCTCCTTTCATATTGAGAAGTTTCAGTTCTCTTGAGTAATCAAAAACTTTGGTTTTCTGGGCAGATAAAGTAAAAAAAAAAACAAAACTTCATTTACAATTTCTTGTCAAGAGCAAACCAACAATCCAAGAAAACTTTGTGTGTTTAGCAGAGAGAAGAGCCAAATTTCAGGTGTACTTCTAAAAAATTCATTCATTCCAGTCTGAGTCCTGACCACACATAAAATTCCTTTTCAAAGATTCCCTTCACTAACTTTCTACAACTTTCTTTTTACATCCAAATTTTGTCTTAAGTTTTCCTTCTTTAAATAACCAGTCTCGTTTTAGGACAAAATTACTAGCTTTTACCTCAACAAAAATGTATTTCCAGTCCTCATACCTTTCTTTTTTTTTTTTAAGATGTTATTTATTTATCAGAGAAAGAGAAGAGAGTACAAGCAGAGGGAGCAGCAGGCAGAGGGAGAAGCAGACTCCCCGCCAAGCAAGGAGACCAATGTGGGACTCGATCCCAGGACCCCAGGATCACGACCCGAGCTGAAGGCAGACGCTTAACCAACTGAGCCACCCAGGCATCCCTCCTCATACTTTTCTTACCAAAAACACATCTTGGGACACCTGGATGGCTCAGCCGGTTAAGCATCTTGACTCTTGACTTCAGCTCAGGTTGTGATCACAGGGTCCTGGGATCAAGTCCTGCTTTGGGCCCCACACTGAGCACGGAGCCTGCTTAAGATTCTCTCTCGCCTTCTCCGCTGTCCCCCACCACCGGCACAAGCTCGCTCTCTCTCTCAAAACCAACACAACACATCTTACTTCCCCTGAATACAGAGTTGCTTTCCTTGTCATTTCTTAGAAACCTCAGCCTCCAGTGAAAACTAAGTAGTAACCACTTGTGAACTGTCACACCATCTTTCATCTTTCATTTTTCTTAAAAATGTTGAGGATGTGTTGAAAAATACCACAGTCCATCTTCTGGCCAAAAATTATTTCTATTCTCCCACACGTAGAATACATTTACCCTCCCTGAGGCCCTCCCCAGAATCATGCTGTGTTTTGACTTAGATGTTAGGCTGAGGCTTGAAATCTGGGATCTCCTGTAAACCAAGTCCAGGTGTGGCCTAGGACTCTCAGGGTCATCGGAATACCGTGAACTGAGCAGCTACCTTCTGTGCTTCCCCCACACCCCCATGGAATGGTGGACAGATGTAGAAGAGCCCCAGAGGGGGGAAGTAGAGCGCAAACCACAGTCACTGGTCCATAGCGGTTCTGAAATCTACCTGGGAACGTGTTGCCAGCTCCTGGATTTCAGTTCAGTCCTTCTCCATGGGAGCTGTCCTCTGTGGCTCTGGGCTCTGTCCTTGGGGCTCTTGGTTCTGACCTTCAGGCGTCCTTCCAAAAGAAAACTGGCTGTGCACCTCAGTGAGTAACCTTCTTTGTCTGTTTCCTGCCTGTAAAGGGCTGAGGGTCCAAAGGCCTCTCTGTTCACTTTGTTCTCCCTTCCAAGCTGCTGTAATGCTTATAGAAATGTCATGGGCTTTCCTACGTGTCAAATTATAATCCATTCTGTTCCACAAAGGCTACCCTGAAATCTCTTCTGTCAGATAAACTTTTCTCCCTGTTGGGCACCTGGTGAGGATGCTGTGGGACAAAGATTCTTAGAAGCTCTGTTGTTTACAGAGGATAGACGAGGCCCATCCTTCAGAAACTTAGACAGCCTTCTTGTCTGTTTGGAATGGTCCAGGGACACCACCTTAGATCTTTCTCAGGCTCGATCCCACAACCCATGAGATCACGACCTGAGCCCAAGCTGAAGTCAAGAGTTGACGCTTAACCAGCTGAGCCACCCAGGTGCCCCTGAGGCCATTTCTTAGTATGCAAACCTTTGCCTTCTGGAGATGCTGGGATGAGAAACACTTATTTTTTAACCTACGGAGTACTGGCTCAGTGTATATATTCTCTGATTTCTACTCAGACACTAGCTTATTCTTGAATTGCTCGCTCTCTCTCTCGTCTCATTATAGACAGCGGGGCGAAGCCAGCGCCTTCAGCCCTCTGCCCAGAGATCTTTTTAGTCAGAGCATCATCAGCTCACTAGGTGCATTTTCTGGTTTCCACATTATCACTGGCAACAGCGTTATAAGCGTTCCCGCTCTCGTATGCAGCACGGGTCTCCCTCCTGCATTTAGGCTCCTGTTTGAAGATGAAGCACTCCCTGAAATAATCATGACGTGAAACACCGTGTCTGTTTGTCTTGGAGCCCCACACAGGTTAAGTCTCCCACCCGCCTTTTCACCAGGCCTTGGAGCAGCTGCCTTGTGCTTTAGGGTTTTATTAGAGTGGCCTCCAGTGTCAGGCACCAAATTTCTGATCCAGTTTTTATTGGTCACAGAGCTGGTGACCTAAAACAGCCGTCACTTTGTGACGCTTGCAGATTCCGTGGGTAAGAAGTTGGAAAGGCAGGTCCTCCCTTAGGGCCTTTGTGCAGGTGCAGGCTCGACGGAGCTGGTTGTCCAGCTGGGCTCCCTCCCACAGCCCTAGCTGGTGCTGCTGTGATTAGGTGTGCTGTCTGCTGGCCCGGCGGTCTCAGGGCACTCCGGCCTCTCCCAGAATGAGCATCCTGAGGGAGCCAGGTGGAAACTGCATGGCCTTTTGTGACCAAGGCTCCAGAATCACATTGGGGTCACTTCTGCTGCATAAAGAGCAGGTAACAAGCCTGCCCAGATTCAAGCGGAGGGGACTAGAGCCCACCTCATGTTGAGAGAAGCATCAAAGAATTTTTCAGACCTGTCTTGAAACTGCTTGCACCTGGAATCGTGTCCGGCAACAATCACCATGTGATTGCATCAAGTAATTATTGTAGGCAGATCTGCCTCTCTTATAATATTTGCATATCGGTCTTTGGGCAGTGCAGTGTGATCCCAGTAAGAACAAGTGATGTTACTTCTTGTATTTACTGTGTATTTTTGAACAGTAGAGGCATAGGCACTTCACATTGTACACCTTTTATTCCAGATGAATTAGGAAGCTAAATACTATTTTCCAAAAGTCACAAAGTTAGTAGAGGAAAAGCATAGAAGGATGTTTATGTAGTTTTGCAATAGGCATGGTCTTTCTAAACAAGATTTAAAAGCCCAGAAGCCACAAGGGAAAATTTCTTAAATACTAGACTCCACCAGATGTCTGTATAGGAAAAGATACTGTGAAAAATAAACCAGGTAAAGTATTTGCAATCTAAGTAATACACTACAGCCTAGGCAATGTACTACAGACATAAAGTGGTATCTCATAGAGCTGTTGCAAGGATTGAATGAAGTGAAAGTACCCAAAGTAAAAATACTGAACAACTGGTAGGTTCCATCCATGCTTTTATAAAGGCCACTGACAAATCAGTGTTTTTAAGAGATGGGTAACAGAAAAAGGATATGAATGAGCAATCCATGGAAAAATATAAGTGGTCAGTAAACATATGGAAAGATGTATAGCCTTGCTCCTGATTAAATAAAGAAAAATTGAATCTGCAATAAGACTTTTCTACCTATAAATTTGTCAGAGATGAGGGGCACCTGGGTGGCTCAGTCAGTGAAGCATCTGCCTTTGGCTCAGGTCATGATCTCAGGGTTCTGGGGTCAAGCCCCGAATCAGGTTCCCTGCTCAGTGGGGAGTCTGCTGCTGCCCCAACCCCCTGCTTGTGCACTCTCTCTCTCTCAAATAAATAGATAAAATCTTAAAAAAAAAAAAAAAGAAAGAAAGACTGTCCAAGATGAAAAAGAATGTTTCTATTTCAGTATTGGCAGAGAAGTTGGGAAATTGACATTCTCATTGACGCTCATGACTGTTCTTTGTTCCTTTATAGGAAAAGCAAATTTTGCCTCTGGCTTCTTTGGGGATTTTTTTTTTTTAATCTTTGATTTTCTGTAGTTTGAAAAGGATAAGCCAATGCTGAGGCGTAGTGTTTCTTGGCACGTATCCTGCTTGGCGTTCTCTGGGCTTCCTGGATCTGTGGTTTGGTGTCTGACATTCATTGGGGGAAATTCTCAGTCGTGATCATTTCAGTTATTTTTTATGTTCCTCCTTTCCTTCTTCTCCTTCTGGTATTCCCATCACACATGTGTTACACCTTTTGTAGGTGTCCCACGGCCTTTGGATATTCTGTTCCGCTTCATCAGTTGTTGTTCTTTTAGCTGTTCACTTTTGGAGACTTTTTTTTTTTTTTTTTTGCGAGAGAGTGTGTGCTTGCGTGCGAGAGTGCGGGTGGGGGGAGCCCAGCGAGGGGTTCGATCCCGCAACCTTGAGATGATGACCTGAGCCACAGTCAAGAGATGGACGCTTAACTGACCGAGCCACCCAGACGCCCCACTTTTGGAGGTTTCTGTTAAGGTTTCCATTGCTGCATCTTCAAGCTCAGAGATTCTTTCCTCAGCTGTGTCCAGTCTACTAATTGTCTTTTATTTATTGTACTACTGTCCTTTATTTCTGTCATTTCTTTCTGGTTCCTTCTTAGGTTTTCTGTCTCTCTGTTAATGTTGTCTGCCCTTTCATGCTGTCTACTTTGTTCCTTTGAGAACTTAGCATATTAATCGTAGCCGTTCTGAATTCTTGGTTTGATAATTGCAGCATCTCTGCCCTGTCTGATTCTGGAGCTTGGTCTTTTTTCCTACTGTGTTTTTGGCCTCTCAGTATACCTTACAATTTTTCCTGGCTAGCCAGACGTGAGGTACCGGGTAAGAGGGACTGCTGTAGCCCAGTCTTCAGTAGCACGGTGGAGAGAGGTGAGGGCCTTGGGGGTTCTGCTGTCCTGCGTTTGGGCACCTTCCAGTCCTTAGTGATCCTGTGCCTCTGGGCTCTGAACTCGCTCATGTTTCCCTCCATTCTCTCCTCCTCTCTTATGTGGGAGAGGATGTCACAGTGGGCTGGGTTTGGATATTCCCCCACGTGAGTTAGGCTCTGGTCGACTAGTTTCTTCTGGGGACTGGCCTTGTTGAGAACGGAGTACTCTGGCTCGTTTCAGAAGGGGGTCCTTCTTCCCCTGCCATTGATGGAAGCATGGGGGAGTTTCTGTCTGCTATATGCTCTGGGAACCTGACTGCTCCTGGAGGTAAAACTCATGGAAGTGTGGGAGGCCCCTGGGGCTGGGTCCCCCTGGTTCACACACAGGCCCCAGCGCTGGTAGTCACACCTCTGGTTTTCTTACCTGAGCACGGCTGCCATGGAGGTTTGCATTCCTGAGGCTTTGCTCCGGGAAGCTGCAATGCCCTGTATTCATTCACCTGTCTGGGTGGTCTTGGGGCCAGTCTTAGTTTGTCCTGTGTCCTTGCCTTTCCCACGAAACTGAGGAATTGTTGGTTTTTCAGTCTGTTAGGATGGAGTGGTGATTTCTAAGCTCCTTACATGCAGAACCAGAAACTGATTTACTGTTGGTGGAGTGGATATTGGTACAGTCTTAATTATCTACTAAATCTTAATTATCTACTAAATCTTAATTATCTACTGATAGTAAAAATGTGCATGCCCTTTGACCTGGCATTTCCACCTTTGGACATACTGGCATGAATGCATAAAGATGTAAGTACCAGAATTTTTTTTTTACAGCATTTTTTTTAAAAGATTTTATTTATTTATTTGAGAGAGTACAAATGGGGGGTGGGGGGGAGGGAGAGAAGCCGACTCCCCACTGAGCAGGGAGCTCCATCCCAGGACCCTGGAATCATGACCTGAGCCGAAGGCAGATGCTTAACCGGCTCAGCCACCCCAGCGTCCCTGCAGCAGCATTTTTTAACAGGGATGGTTAAATAGGATATGTTTACACAATGGAATGCTCTCTAGCTGCTAAAAAGAAATGAGGCAGCTCACTATATCCTGTCATGGGAAGCAGTCGAAGACACATTGTGAAGTGGGGAGAAAAAAAGCAAGTTGGCAAATGGTATGTTTAAGATTCAATTTTTGTTTAAAACTTATTCACAGTGAAAATGAAGGCGTGCTTAGAGAAGAAAGAGAATTTTGGAAGAATATGTACCAGAAAAACCATTGGTTGCCTCTGAGGGACAGTGTTACAAGGCTGGTAATATGCATGTATCAGTGACATTTGTGTCTTGTATGACGCAGATATATTTGATGATTAGGCAGGAGAGAAAGAAGGTAGCAGCAGATACGGTTCATTGAGGGCAACAGAATGGAACTGATTGTTTCCATCGCTTTTCCCCACATCCAGGCAGTAACGCAGTAGCAATCTCTGAATTTTAACGTACCTTCTGGGAACACCGTGGTAGCGTAGACCCAAGTAACTGGAAATTGCAAATCTCCTGGTGTCTCTTTCGCTGTTTCAGGGGTGATGGCCATAAGATGACAAGAGTTCCAGACAAATGTTTTACCGGTGAACATTTTTTTCACGTAGACTTTTTTATTGTTAATTCTTCTTGTTAAATGATTTACCAAGGAAGATTTCCCCTTCTGCAGAGAAGCAGTTTCTTTGGTTCGATTGTGTTGAGATTTGTGGTTTGTCGTACCCAAGAGAGGTTTATAATGGAATTTTTTACAACACGTATCTCTCCCTTAGAAGGCTGCCTAAAAAGCAGGTTAGCGGAGCCGTGGTTAATGTGAAGGCTACTTGGCTTCCATTATAAAATATGGTTTCTAGCTACAGTTTTCCTGCTCGAATGCTGTCTAAGCACCTGCAGTGTGACTCAGTGTAGACTAATAATTCTTCCGAGTTCCTTGTCCTGTTAACTTCTCATCTAAATTTTATTTCCCACTTCACATCCTACTTTGAGTTTCTGGATCTAGTCCCATCATGTGCGTGTGCAGGGTGGGCTTCCCACACAACACCAGCAGAATTCTCATTTAACTCCATTCTGATACAGTCAGCCCGGAGGTAGCATCAGATTCCCCCGGGTAGGGGTTCGGTCCTACAGGACTGCTCCCACCCCACACTGCCCCCCACTTCAGACGCCAGTCGCAAACCCAAGCTGTCACCTGCACTTCTGATTGACCAGCTATAAATCAGAGGTTCCGAAGACCCCTTGCTCAGATTCGATTGATTTGCTGGAACAGCTCACAGAAGTGTTAGAAACATTTTATTTACTGGATGACTGGTTCATCATAAAAGGATAGGACTGGGGAACGGCCAGGTGGAAGAAATGCACAGGTGTGGGGAAAGGGCAAGGAGTTCCATGCTCTCTGGGCGCACCACTCCCCGAATCTCCCCGTGTTCACCAACCCAAAAGCTCTCCGACCCCTGTTTTTCTGGGTTTTTATAGAGGCTTCATTACATAGGCACGACTGATTAAATCACTGCCCATCCTGCTGTCCTCCCCTCCTCCCTGGAAGTTGGGGGCTAGGATTGGAAGTTCCAACCCTCTGATCACATGGTTGGCACCCCTGGCAACCAACCCCCATCCTTAGGCACTTTCCAAAAGTCACCTCATTAACATAACCTAAGAGACGTTTTAAGCTCTTGTCACTTAGGAAATATGTATGAGAGCTATATAGTAGGTCATCTGATTGATCAAATATATATGTTTCTGATAAATTACAATATCAGGCATCCTAACCTAGTTTTTTTTTTTTCCCTCCTAGGTATAATTTGCATTCTTCTCAGTGATTAATTTTATATAATGATTTCTTTGTTCTTGTTTTACCCTCTGTGAATTTCCTAACAGAAGTCCTGGAGGGGATATGGGTGCCAAAAAGAAAAAGAAGAAACAGAAGAGAAAAAAGGAGAAACCGAACTCCGGAGGCACCAAGTCAGACTCGGCCTCTGATTCCCAGGAGATTAAAATCCAGCAGCCTTCCAAAGTGAGACCCCTGTTTTATTTTAGCCTCTGTGGTTCCTGCTGCGTGTGAGAGAGGGATTGTTCGGCCCAGCGCCCCGCGGGAGCGGAGGCGTACCTGGGGCTTTGCCTGACTGCGTGCTGGAGAGCGCCCCCCCCCAGAGGGCGTTTCCGGCCTTCCTCCCACTGTCCTTGTACCTGAATAACTAAGAAGCACGGACTGCGTTTTCGTGTGTATGTGGATATGACTTGCATTTTTCCACATTCTCAGAGCAAATCAGTATGTAGATTGTGGTGATAGAATCGGTCTCAGTGTGAGCTTGGTAGGTGTGTTTTGTTGTTGTTGTTTTGAAGTTACACTTAACATTTCATTACTTTTAGTTCAGAAGATATTCACATTTTAATTTTTCTGGGTGTCTAATTACCTGCATAGCACCACACCATCTGGCAGCAGATTCCCACGGGAGCAGCCACGGGTAAGTCTTGTGACTTTGAATCCCACCAGTAGGCTTCAGTGGCCACTCTTACATCCCATTGCCGAGGGCGGGACGTAGCTCTTGACGTTCCCGCCGGAGAAACACCCATCCTTCCAGACCCAGCCAGCAGTTGTGTTGAGCGGAGCCCGGGGTGGGTGGATGGCGGCCTCGCGGGGCCCTGGTGGTGCCGATGGCAGGCACCTCCGCCTGGGGGGCCGACCCCAGTCACCCTGGCTGGGAACACGGGCCTTGTGTGCCGGCCACGGGGGAGCGCAGAGCCCCCTCGGTGCAGGAACCTCACAGGGCAAAGTATGACGAAGCTCGGATGATCTTGATGGTTGCAGCTCCAGGTCACTTGTCCCGGGGGTCGTGGTGCGGCCGAGGGGCTCAGGAGTACACCGGGGAACCTGGGCTCGGTCCCAGCCCCGTAGCTCACGAGCTGTGCGGGTGCCGCCCTCCGCGAGCCCCTTTCCACACCCGCGACGTGGGGGTGATGCCTTCTGCCCCAGCTCACAGGGCTGATAGGAGATCCTGTCTGTTAAATGGTCCTGATAGTCTAAAGCACTGTATATATGGCAGCTCTTACCATTATGCAAGTTTCGTGGGGCTGAAATTTTTTTTTCTTGCGCACAGTTGACACTGTATCGCGCGAAGTGGGTCTTGCAGGCAGTTTTTGTTGGTGTTAACTGTTTGACACGTAAGGACGAGGAGTCCCTGAGAGGATACTTACTTTGCCCAGTTTTCCCCGACTGCCTGTGTGGGGTGAGAAGAAAACAGGGTGTTCCCCCCTCGCTTTTCAGCTCATCTCTCAGGTGACAAATACTCTTATCCACCGGACCTACTTCCCGAGGTCACTCATGTAAGTAAGGTACCCCATCAACTCGCAAGACATTTTTCCCATTTCTCAGTGTCGCTTCATCGGATCAATGCTGTATCGCTTCTGTGCAGTGCTGACCTTCTGTCTTGCTTCTGCCATCACCACCAGCTTGTACCCCAGTGATTTTGAGCCCTTCCCTTACTTCTGGTCACTTATGAGAAACTGGAGCTAGCCAAGAGGAACGGCTAGCACCGTACGGTAGAGAAGTTATTTTCTTTTTTAATTGAGAATAAATCAGAATTGTGTTAATGTGGGCCTCCATTACATTTTTAAAAACTGGAGCTTCTTTCCCTTACACTAGATGCTTGCTCTAAATAACACTGTAAATTACAGAGGATTGTGTGTAGAAAATATTCTGTTCTGCACCCAAGAACCAGAATAAGGTGATATTTGGCTGGATTCTTTATAGACTCCTTAGTGGTGGAGGACTTAGACATTTTTCCAAGATATTAAATTTAGAAAGTAACGGGTAAAGAGTACAGTTGGAGCTTAGTATTTCCACGGAGGAAAAGAGGTGTGCCTGACTTCGGGGTATGGTAGTGGGAAACTAACGTGGGGCTGATCCACGCTCTCCCCTTCCCTAACACTAATTCATTTCTCCCCAGGCAGTGCTGCTGTGGAAAGTGAATGAATAGGTTTAAGAATGTATCGTAGCTGAATTTTCCTTGCTGCTCTATTGCCGTGGATTTGAAAATTGGGCTTACTTGTGTCCACTTTAAGAAAGCACTTAAAATAGTGAGCATTCAGATATAAATATTTCATGAATGGTCATTTTATATAAAGACTGCTAGTCAACATGACGAGGCTAATTAGGTAGGGTTGAAACCACTCTGAGGTCTGTCTTCACGGAGTTGGGATATCGTTGGCTCCTTTGGAACAAAGGTGCTGATTCATGTTTGCTGCCAAATAGCTTGAGTTTTGTTTATTAGTGATCGAGAATTTAACTCTAGAATTAGGAAAGAAAAATTCCCATGACAAATTCAGTGCAGGCATTGTAGGTTCAAATTTGCCTTTTTAAGGATAAATGGGTCATGTTCAGGCATTATTAGTTGAAATAGGGTGTGCTCAGAGTGTTGTTTAAGTTGTAGATCTAACAGATTGCCTTGTTAGGGGTTCAAATGGACGTAAATTTCATCTTGCGGGAAATCAGTTACTCTATGTTGGAGGTTCAAAAGAGACCAGAGCAAGAATCCTAAGCAAACCCAATGATAAAGAAAACACAGGGAGGTCTGTATTAAATAAACCCTGTTTTGTAGTGTATCCCATAGGTAAAGCTTCCCAAGTTAAAGACTGGCTCCCGACCACAGACGTCAGATTCAAGGTTGACCAGAAGTGCAGAGCCACTATTAATAAACCAGTGAGGGTTGTTGGTCGCTTTCCTTGGTGCCCACGGTGTGTTGACACACAGGAAAATCAAAGGGCTCTGAGATTCTTGTTAACCACTTCTGAACTACAGTGAAGAACATTTTTTGTGTGGCATCAGAATTCTAAAACTAATTAATTTCACATACTGAAAAATAACTCCGTGAATTACCCGTTCAGCCCTAAGTGGAAAGTATAGGCTTACTTTTTGTGGGGGATTACATTATTGGAGCGATTTTCCAAAAAAAGAGCTGGGGAACCTTCAGAGATAAGAGGAATATTGGCTTCAAGGAAGGAACTTGAGATTTGAAACGTATTGTCAATTTTCCAGACTGAGACTATGTTTTACTTTTAAAAGTTAGTTTCCAACACTTGGGTTGGGGAAAACAGTCTGCGGTTGCCAAAGATCTAAACTCACAGAAGAAACTGCTTCTTCTCGTTGGAGGGTTTGTCTCTGGAGGAGCGTGGGAGCTGGGAGAGGACAGGGTGTGGTCCTGGCGGAAGGCACACTCAGAGATTTCCTTTCTTGGTTAATTTCCTTTCCAGCTCAGCACTCAATTCACCTTTCTTCCCTTCCCCTCCCCTCCCCTCCCCTCCTCTTTCTCACTCTCTTGCAATTTATTTGTTTTTGTTTTTTAAGATTTTATTTATTTATTTGACAGAGGGAGCCTTCCTTCCTTCCTTCCTTCCTTCCTTCCTTCCTTCCTTCCTTCCTTCCTTCCCCCTTTCCTTTCCCTTCTTTTCTTTTTCTTTCTTTCTTTCTTTCTTTCTTTCTTTCTTTCTTTCTTTCTCTTTCTTCCTTTCTTCCTTCCTTCCTTCCTTCCTTCCTTCCTTCCCTTTCTTTCTTCTTTCTTTCTTTCTTTCTTCTAAAATTTCCCCCATCTGCCTGGTTTCCATTCTAGCAGGTATTTCCTTTGTCCCCACATTGCTACTGTAGGGCATAAACCCCAGCAGTGAAACCGAGGGTTTCCTGACGGGCTGCTGTGTGGTAGTAACGTGTGCGTGCACGTCCCTCCTTTCTGCTGCTCTGCCCAGATGTGTGTGGGTCCCCCCCCCCTGCAGTTAGAGGGGACCCTGAAGCCAGGGGTGGTCGGCTTTACTTCAGATTTCCCAAAACTCTCAAAGCCCCATTAAAACTACTGAGCTGTTGTTACCTTTAACATAACGTGTTTCCTTTATTTGAATACGGTGGCATCCTTGAGCCCGAGGCCCTGACCAGGCTTAGAGGAAGATGGTTGGGGTTCTGGTGGTGAGTCACCAAGGCAGATGGCGCGTGTCTGCCCCAGGTTTGGGAACGGTGGCAGCTTCCTCACTTTTTGTGTCTGTGTGTCTTTGCTGTTCTAGAATCCCACCATTCCAATGCAGAAGTTGCAGGATATCCAGAGAGCAATGGAGCTGTTGTCCGCGTGCCAGGGCCCCGCCAGGAGCATCGATGTGGCTGCCAAACACAGATACCAGTTTTGGGACACACAGCCGGTACCCAAATTAAGTAAGCTTTTCTGCCTTTCCTCTCGCTCCCCGCCCCCCCCAAAAAAACAGCTGGGTTAACAACAAACAAACAAACAAGAAAAACCACAAAAGAAACTTGACTGGACTTCCATGATTTGTTTTATACCACAGATGAACAACGTACACAAAAGTCCTGTTTTTCTCCTTAAAACATAAATATTAGGGGGGCGCCTGGGTGGCACAGTGGTTAAGCGTCTGCCTTCGGCTTAGGGCGTGATCCCGGCGTTCTGGGATCGAGCCCCACATCAGGCTCCTCCTCTATGAGCCTGCTTCTTCCTCTCCCGCTCCCCCTGCTTGTGTTCCCTCTCTCGCTGGCTGTCTCTCTCTCTGTCGAATAAATAAATAAAATCTTAAAAAAAAAAAAAAACATAAATATTGGGTAGTGACATTGGCTTTCAGTAGACACAATTTTAGAGTCTGATTCCTCTTCCTATAAAAAAAAAATCCAATTTCTCCCACTTGAGACATTAGTGTGTTAAAAATATATGTAAAAGACCTGTTTTGGTCCTGAACTTCATGGACTTGTTTTTCCTATACATAAATTTTTAGCTCGCACGTCTCCCTTATTGCAGAAGACACAGCTTACTTCCCCTGCTAAATCTTCCTGAAACGGGCAGTTTCGTGCTGCTTTACAGCAGGCTCCTGCACGCTCGCCGCTGTTAGTTACTGTCAGCCAAGAACCCCGCGGTACAGTTAGGGGCCCGGGCCCCTGGGGGGTGCTCCGGAGACGCCTCGGCTCGTGGGCATCTCGGCAACAGGCCTCGCCTCAGCGCTGGGTCTGCTCCCTCACGGTCCACGCAGACTCTCGCCTCCTGAAATTCCATAAACATCGTTTAACTCTTCCTTTTTCACAATAGAAAAGGTGATGATATAAATGTGCTAAAAATGTTTATATGACTATTAAAAGCTAAACCTACTGCTTTCTATTATCCTCCTCTGAAAATAGATTATAATTACTTCTCCGTTCTTCTTTCTTGATTGTTCGGGTTCCAGGATCTTTGTAAGATAAAGGGTTGTTAAACAGATCTCTTCATAGTCCAGTTATGTACAAATTATCCGTTTCATCGCATTAAAATGCGGGGACAATCCTTGTCTGTGCCCTCAGATAATGTTTTTCAACCTTTTTGAAGTTCCCGCTCCTCTCTCAGGCATGTCCACCCCACGCATCTGGAAAAAGCACGGGCCAGGGAGCGTGAAAGATCGAGGAGAGCGATTCTCCTCACTTGTCTTTTCCTTCAGGCTCTAGAAATACATGTGTTTGGTCGTGGAGGAAGGCTCTCTAGAATGAATCTCCAGGATTTTAACTGCCGTCGAACTGAGTGACCATTTGCAAAGGGATGTGGGTTTATGGATCCGGATGTATTGGGTTTAGCTGAATGCTGCTTGGCAGGCTGCTGGTGGCTTTTAGGTCACGGCGCCGGGGACAAGCAAGCCGCCTCCAACGCCAGCACACATCTTTGGGAAGATAGCCGGGGTGCACCGCATTTTGGCCCTTCCCCTGAATCCCTGCAGGATTCCCCCAGTTCCTTGAACACCCAGTTTGCCCCTGAGTTAAGGCAACATCAAAGTTTGGAGGGGGCAGAGTCAGCCTGAGGCTGTCCCCAGTGTCGGGTGGGTCGCCAAGCTCTAAGCAGACGTCCTGGAGGGACTGTCAGGGAGCCGCTGAGAATCTGGCCCCTCAGGCTGACTTGACGAAGCCTAAGATATTCCACGGGGGTGAGCTGGTGCCGCAGTGTGACTAAGTCAGGGGCTGGAGAGGACGAGACCCCGTGGAGCTGGCTCAGACCTGGTGGCTTCCACCTGTAAAAAGGTGATGCCAGAGCCTGTACCTGAGGGTCATTTATTCAGCAGGTACCGGTTTCTTTTTTTTCTTCTGGTTCTGTTTATTTATTTATTTCTTCTTTGAGGTGTAATTGGCCCACAGCACCGTATTAATCTCAGGTGTCGGACATACCGATAGGATGTTTGTGTACGTTGTGAGACGGCCCCCACGGGAGGTCTGGTTACCATCCCTCACCACATCAACGCGCAGAACTTTTTTCTTGTAATAGGGACTTTGAAGATCTACCGTGTTAGCAACTTTCAAATACGCAATGCAGTGTTACTAACTGTAATCAACGTGCTGTGTCTTATGTTCCCACAGCTTACTTGCTTTATAACTGGAAGTTTGTGCGTTTTGACCCCCTTTGCCCATTTCACACCCACACCCCCCACCCCTGCCAACCACCAGACTGTTCTCTCTTGTCTAGGAATTCAGAGTTATTTTTTAGATTCCACATATAAGTGAAATCATACACTATTTCTTGTTCTCTCTCTGACCTAATTCACTTCACATAATGCCTTCAGGGTTACCAACAGCAAGATTGCGTTCTTTTTTATGGCTGAGTAATAGCAGATCAGTATTGAGTGTCTACCGTTCGGTGCCAGGCAGTGGGGAACATGACAGGGAAACAGTGATGGGAAAGTAGGATAAAAATGGTGGCCAGGTGGGGATGGAGGGAGGCCATCCTCCAGGTAGGAAAAAGCTTTAGTCGGGGAAAGATGCTGCAGGAAAGTGATGTGTAAGCTTATATCTGCAAACACTCAAGCGGCCCCCCACGCGGAGAGCTGGGGAAGGGCTGTGAGAGCAGAGGGAAACCCCAGATGCCGTGAGCTGGGGCCTGCCTGAGGGGAGTCAGCGTGGGTGAAGCTGGAGAGCAAGGCCAGGTGGGCAGCCAGGCGGGCATCAGCCACACACAGGGGACTGGGTTCTATCCCAGCCATACTGGGAAGCTGTGGGGGAGGAACTGGAAAAGGGCACCTTTGTGGAAATGACTGGAGACATGGGTGACCTCAGCTGCACTGCCAGCAGTCCCGAAATTAGTCGTAGGTATTGCTGGGAGGGGTCAGAGGTCACTCCCCCGCCACCCAGGTTTTTGAAATGCAAAGTAAGAAGGGACCATCTCCAGGCTGTCATGGACCTAAGCTGTCCACTGTGGTGCAGTGCGATGGATCTGTCATCTAGGGATTGAGGCTGAGAAGTCACTGTCATGTCATAATATGCACCTTGTCATTGCATGAGAAAGGATTGCTCCTTCTATTTAATTGGTGAGATAACAGCTCTTCTCCACGCCTGGCCACCCTGTTTCACTCCACAAGTAGCTGAAACAATAGCATATCTTCAAAGGTGATATGAAACCCAAGGCCCCTAGAGATGATTTCATTTTCTGTGATGGACCATTTTGGATCATCAGAATACTTTGTCATTGAATATTCTTTTTGTCTTTTTTCTCCTCTGCCCTTCCCTAGATGAAGTCATAACCTCTCACGGGGCGATTGAAGCGGATAAAGACAACGTGCGTCAGGAGCCCTATTCTCTGCCACAGGGTTTTATGTGGGACACCCTAGATTTGGGTAACGCCGACGTGGTGAGTAACACTCTTGGGTTCAACACGTGCCCTCGCGCACATTGCTTCCGGGGGGGTTGCGAGCACCACAGCTAGGACACTGGCTTGGTCTTGTAGCTCAAGGAGCTGTACACGCTGTTAAACGAGAATTACGTGGAAGATGAGGAGAGCGTGTTCCGGTTCGACTACTCGCCCGAGTTCCTGCTGTGGTGAGTCTGGCCGGCCCGGGCACGGGCAGTCGGGGTGGCGTGTCTCGGTCTCTCCCTGGGTTCCTGGACACTAACCGGCGCCTGTTTTCTTTGCCTGCATTGACTTCAGGGCTCTGCGTCCCCCAGGCTGGCTCCTTCAGTGGCACTGTGGGGTCAGAGTGTCTTCGAACAAAAAGCTGGTAGGGTTCATAAGTGCCATCCCAGCAAACATCCGGATTTATGACAGGTACCCATTAAAGCTTGTCCATGTCGGTTCTGATGTGTTACTTTTCCAAAAATTGCAGTTACAATAGACTTTTAAAAGTTACTTATGCAGATTGCTGATCGTGGGGGAGGTTGTGGGTGGGTGGGGGCGGGGGTCTGCGGGAACTCTACTTTCTGATCGGGTTTGCTAAATCTAAAACTGCTCTAAAAAGTAAAGTTGATTTAATAAAAAAAAAAATTGGACTACAGACAGCAACAAAGGACAGCGCTGTCTGTCTCAGTCTCATCAGTGCACACACAGACACATTTTATGTGTATATACATATAGCTATGTAGGTATCAGAATAAAGAAAGCTATAAATAGGTATTTCAGATTTATTTCTGGAGAAAAGAATTACCTTAAGAGATTTTAGGAGAGAGAGATTTTCAAAAAATCTTTTTATCCTTAGGATAGCTATGTTGCATTTTTGCTCAGGATCTCTCGCCCAGAAACTCAGAGATCTAATGCATAGTAGGGCTGTTTATCTTGCAGTGTGTTGGGTTAGTTTCTTTGCTGCTAAAAAGCATTTGATGTCAAGGAGTCTCCATGGCACATGGAGTGCCTGCATATCTAGAACCAGAGCAGGGAACAGGCTTTGAAGTTCTGGAAGGTTTACTGTGGCCTAAAAAAACAGCAGCTCTCATCTGGTCAAAGCACCTCTCAGGATCTTAGGAATCACATTCTACTCCGAAGCAACGTCTTACCAGATTGTGCAGCTGGGGGACCCAGTTATTGTCCTAATTGCATACATGACAGAAAATAACAGACGTGGAAACTTTGAGGCACATCTTACCCATTTTCTAAAATGAAAACTTAGAAAAAAAATTAAAGTCTTAAATTTATTTAGGACAAGGGGGTTTGGGTCTCCATGGCCTAGAGTTAAAATCATTTTGGCAGGGGATTTGGGGACTAGCGTATCCATCTGAATTTGTGAAATGTCTAAATGGTGGGCAGTTGTTCTTAAACATTGTGTTGAAAGGGGGGGTCTTTCTGTTTCTTAGTCTTTGAAATGTCATGGGTGTTGTCTTATTTTTAAAAATGTTTTCATCTTATGTTCCCTCCAATTTTTGACATCTTTCTCTTTCGTAGTGTGAAGAAGATGGTAGAAATCAACTTTCTTTGTGTTCATAAGAAATTGAGATCAAAACGGGTAGCCCCAGTGTTAATTCGAGAAATAACCAGAAGAGTGAACCTGGAAGGGATTTTTCAGGCCGTCTATACCGCTGGAGTGGTTCTTCCTAAGCCAGTGGCCACCTGCAGGTATCAGCACCTCACGCTCACCTGGAATCTGGCCCCCCTGCTGTGTTGCTGCCAGTTACTCTCACGTGTGACTCGGGGATGTGGGCTTACCTGTTATTATGTAGGTTTGGTAGCAGAGGGGAAGACCAGACCCAAGAACCGCTGTGATCAGTGTTCTTTCCAGCCGAGAACTGCTGTGATCAGTGTTCTTTCCAGTTTGCCGTCGAACCACCTGGTGATAAAGAGTTTTTAACGTTTTCCTGCTAATGATGCTGGTTCTGAATTTCTGTGTCTCTTCCACTGGAAAGAGCAGCGCTGCCTCGGAACCCGGGGCATTGTGATCTTGAAACATCCAGCCTGCTATAGCATTTTCCTTCCTTCCACACACTCAAGCTGATACCAGGCTCTGCCCTGGCTGTCAGTCAATGATTCCAGATACTTGATAAACACCAGTTGAGAAGCCCAAACAAACTTGTTTGCTGAGAGTAAGAAAAGGCTTAAGCTCTGTTTTTATGACTTCATCTGTTCTTATCAAGCTTTCAAAGGTTAATCCAGGGAGAAGATGGTTTATCGGATTTGTCTCTGGACAAACCTGTTTGTAAAGCCTCAGAGTTTACCTCTCTGGACTATTTTTGCCTCAAATAAGAGGAAACTTTCTCTCTAAATGTAGAAAACATTATTCATAAATAACCTGAACAAATAAGACTTTGCAGGCATGTTTTAATACAAATCATCCTAGTACCTAACCTGCAATCACTTAAGAAATGCAAAGTAGTTTCTCAAAAGTTGTTTTCTTTGGTGTGCATTATATAAAAGCGACAGCTACTAATTTAGGGGAGCTGTTTTCATGTTTTTACACTTTTTGGTTTGCTTTCTGTAGAATCAGCAGTGGTTAAATACTTGCAGACTGGGCATTTTTTAACTTGATTTTGCAATTTTATGATTGCTCTTTACTGGAAGAGCCGGAAGGTCACGGACTACAAAGGAACGTAACTAGGAAAGCAAGGACGCATTTTAGATGCACAAAACAGCTGATAAAGTACTTACACAAGAAGAGGGCCAGCCTCCAGCTCCGCACTGGGGGCATCACGAGTGTCCATTAAATGCTTCTGTAACGGCTGAGCTGAGACAAAGAGTAAAAACTGGTAGGGTTAGAAACCAGTCAGGTTTTAAAACCTTTATTGTCTTCCAGATACTGGCATCGATCACTAAACCCCAGGAAACTGGTAGAAGTGAAATTTTCTCACTTGAGTAGAAACATGACTTTACAGAGAACGATGAAGCTCTACAGACTTCCGGATGTAAGTAAGAATGTTCTGCAGGTTTTTGAAGCTGTGACCTTAACTGAAGCTTTTAATGTAGAAAAGAGTTATTTGCAAGAGTCTTAAAAACCAGCTCATGTGTTTGAGAATGTGAATGTGTAGCTTTTTGGAACTCTGGGCTAGGAAAAATTGGGGAGCTCCTTTGAAAATCCCAGGTGGTTTTTTTTAAAAGGCTTTTTAAGTCTTCAGTTTATGGTTGGATGGGATTGAACTCAAGACATGTAAGCTTTGAAATTTTGAGTATTTACCATTTGTTATGTAAGAAGGAAGAAACCTTGAGGCTTCTGATGCTATTTTAACACAAAGGAAGTAAGGAATAAGGCTTAGAGGAGACACCAAGGGGAGGAAATAATGTCTCATTAAATTATCATCTTTTTAGGGGCGCCCGGGTGGCTCAGTTGGTCAAGTGTCTGGCTCTTGGTTTCAGCTCAGGTCATGATCTCAGGGTCGTGGGATCAAGCCCTGCATTGGGCTCTGTGCTCAGTGGGGAGCCTGCTTGAAAGAGTCTCCCTCTGCCCCACCATGCCTTCTCTTTAATAAATAAATAAAATCTTAAAAATATATATCTATTTTTAAGATTTTATTTATTTATTAGAGAGATTGAGAGAGAAAGCATGAGCAGAGGGGAGGGGCAAAGAGAGAGAGTGCAAAGCAGACTCCCTGCTGAGCAGGGAGTCCAACGCAGGGCTCAATTCCAGGACCCTGAGATCATCACCTGAGCCGAAGGCAGACACTAAACTGACCGAGCCACCAAGGTGCCCCCTCAGAAAAGTAACTTTTTAAGCTAGCAAATTCCCAACATGATACGTTGTCTCAATAGAGGAAAAGTTACATGTGCTTACCAGCATTGCCTTTATTTGGGGCTTGGATGGTGTGTTAGTTATCTATTGGTGTTGTGATAGATTACCATAAATTTAGCAGCTTAAAACACACATTTATTATCTCCTGGGTTCTGTGGGGCAGGAATCAAAGCCCAGCTTGCCTGGGGGCTCTGCCTCAGGGTCTTTCAGGAAGTTGCCATTGAGGTATCCACTGGGGCTGGGTCTCATCTGAACACTTGACTGGGGGTGGGCCCACCTCCAACTCACATGGCTGTTAGCAGGCCTGAGTTTTTGTTGGCAGTTGGACTGAGAGTGTTAATTCCTTGCTGACTGTCGGCCTGAGGCCTCTGTCAGGTCTTCGCCAGGTGAGATTCCCCATAGGGCAGCAGCTGTGACAACATGGCAGCTTGCTTCATCAAAGCCAGTGAGGGAGTGAGTCTACAGAGAGAGCTGGCTAGCAAGGTGGAAGTTAGAACCTTACGTAATCAGTGCTTGCAAGTGACATCCAGTCACTGATGCTGTATATTTCGCTGGTTAGAAGCAAGTCCCAGGTTCCACCCACACTCAGGAGAGCGCAAGGTCGTGAGCGCCAGGAGTTGGCATCATCGGGAGCCATCTTAGAATCTGTCTGCCACAGATGGGATCTTTCATTTGACGTTTTCATTTCGCCAGAGCTGTTCTTTCTCTTGGGTTGTTAGAGAGTAGTTTTGTGACTATCTTGATTGAGGGATTCCTGTGGAATGTCGCCATGTTCCTCTCGAACATGGGCAGGGCTTCGCCTGCAATGCCCTTTCTCAGTGCAGTGGACTCCACTTCCTTTTGTCTTTCAGCCAGTTGTGTGTTTACTGAGTACATGTGAGTAGCTCCGTGAACTGATGTATTTTTTTTTTTTTAAGATTTTATTTATTTATTTGACAGAGATAGAGACAGCCAGCGAGAGAGGGAACACAAGCAGGGGGAGTGGGAGAGGAAGAAGCAGGCTCATAGCAGAGGAGCCTGATGTGGGGCTCGATCCCATCACGCCGGGATCACGCCCTGAGCCGAAGGCAGACGCTTAACCTCTGTGCCACCCAGCCGCCCCTGATGTATTTTTTTCTGATGACAGACAGGAATCAACTGATTTCTGACCTTAGGCAGAATTTCATGAGGAGAAAAGTGGAGACGAGGGAAACCAGATGTGGGAGATATCAGGATCATCATTCTGGAGCTTTGTAACCTGGCAGAGGGATCGGAAGGCCTGTTCTTCCCTTCAGTCTTAACTATTGTTGCAGACGGTGGAGCTCAGACTAATGAACCCACTGCCTCTGAGGCCAAGGAGGGAGGGGAAACATAGACCAGAAGAGAGGAAAATAAACACCACAGGCAATATGGTAGGGGAGGGTCCACACGACCCAGGGAGGGGGAGCCAGCCCCTCATGCTGGAGCGGCTGACAGGAAAGTAGGCGTGTGGAGATGTGTGCACGGAAGACATTCAGAGAAGTCACACTAGCAACGTGACACTGAATACTGACTGGCCAGGATTCTTTTGACGCTAGGGGCCAAGACTGAGAGTGACCCGAGAGGGACAGGGTCACGTAGAGGCACAGGACACAGCTACCATGAGATGCGCCCCCTACAGGCCTGTCCTCTCTCAGCCTCCTCCTTGCCAGCGGTTGAAGACTTTGCCATCCAGAAGCGGAAATTAAAAACTTCAGGCATGCCGACTTCTTTCACTAGGGGCTAACACTCTTCTCCTGTGGTCTCCCTGAAGTTCAGTTTCTTGAGCCTGAAGCCATCGAGCTTATGTGTAAGGAAGGCTCCCACTTGCATGTAGGTTGCCTAAAATGGGATGAAGGAGGAGTTTTAATACCTGTCATTGGTTTATTCAGGGTGATCAGAATTTGAGTTGCTGGGAGTATTTTTGACTTTCGTCCCTCATCCTTTATGTTTTTACACAAAAATCAATCAACTCAGGTAACAGTGAACAAGCTGGTAATAAACCACAGCTCTGGCATTGGGAGTCTTTCCTCCCCCCCGATAAGGTGAAGTTTACAAAGTGCTGTCATGTGTATATATATATATTCAGGTTATTCTCGCGACAACCTTTCGAAGCTGGTGTCCTGTCTGCATTTTGCAGATGAAGAGATTGGGGCTCATGCAGTTTGACACTTAGACACAGGCCTGTCACTCATAAGTGGGGGACTAGGGATGCACGCCCCAGACATCCACGTTTCGCCTGTTAGATCCCTTTGCTCCTGCCGTCACCTCTCACACACCCCCAGGGGGCAGCATGGCTCAGTCCCACTGGGTGTGTCACCACTCGGTCACTAGAGCAGAGGTGAACGCAGGAAAGCGTGATCGTCAGGGTCCCAGTAGTGCCCCCTGGCTTGTTCCAGTCTCCCTCCCTGCTTTTAAATGCTGGGGAAGGAGAGAAAAATGAGTAAAATAATGAAGCAGTGAAGAAAAAGAGAGGGTAGAAGAGATGAGAGTACAGATATTAGAAAATCAGAAGGCGGGGCGCCTGGGTGGCTTAGTCGGTAAGCGTCTGCCTTCGGCCCAGGGCATGATCCCAGGGTACTGGGATCGAGCCCCGCATCGGGCTCCCTGCTCGGCAGGAAGCCTGCTTCCCCACTCCCACTCCGCCCGCTTGTGTTCCCTCTCTCGCTGGCTGTCTCTCTCTCTCTGTCAAATAAATAAATAAAATCTTAAAAAAAAAAAAATCAGAAGGCACCCACCAAGTCATCTGGGAGTCTGCCCCTTGAGTTAGAAGCTGGACGTGCAGGGGCACCTGGCTGGCTCAGCAGTAGAGCATGTGACTCTTGATCTCAGGGTTGTGAGTTTGAGCCCATGGTGGGTGTAGAGATAACTTAAAAATAGAATCTTAAAAAAAACAAAAAAGAAGCTGGACAATGCAGCATGTGCGAGACCATGTCCTCCCTGCATAGGGGCCCAGGCGGGTGATTTAAGAACATTTTCGTACCCTTAAGCATAAAGAAGAAGAACCTTACTGCGTACAATTTTTGCTCTCTGGGTCAGTCTCATCTGATTCATCGTGACTGCTGCTGCTTGCAGTGCCTGCTTTAGGTCTTGTTTGTGGACTTCTGACTGTAAAGAGTTAACATTATTACGGCCAGCGTTGTGCTAGACACTGAACATCCAGAGTCTCAACTATTAATCGGAACAGTCCTAGGAGGGCAGGGCATTCTCCCCATTTCGCGGAAGAGAGCAGTGAAATTGCTCTGCCCAGAATTGTCACAATTGCCGTCTTCTAGTTAGGAGAGAACCACCCGGGGCCCACACCCCCAGCCTCTGCTATCTGCAATGCTGAGGTCTTCCCAAGACTAGNNNNTTTCCCTACCTTGTAAACATTGGTTTGTGTTTCATTTGCCGTTGAGCATTTTCAAACAAAGTTGGAATTTTTTTGTTGTTGTTAGTGCTCTTAAAGGCGAAGGAATTTAAAGTCGGCAAAATGCCGGAGTCTGATTCTTCTCCTGGGGTCCTTCCACGGTGTTGCAGGAAGGACGTGCTGGTGAAGACATGCTAAGACACATGGTGTTCTTTCTACATTTAGTTGCAGTAGATGCTTTTTTTAGTGATTAGTGTCCTGCTGCTTTTTAAATCAAATCCCCATAATCTCTGCTTACATCTCTACTCTGGAATCTTGGCTCTAAGACAGTTTATGCCACAGAGTTTGACAGAGAACAACACGGCTTCTGTTTTTAAATACCTCTGAGCTTGTTTCCCCTGTGCACTGATAAGCAGATTTTACACATATTTCAATGTACAGAGAGTCCCAACGAGTCATGCCTGCTATTGGACCCTGGGAAAGTGAGTCTGGCTGAGATAATAGAGTTTGCGTATGAAATGTAAGGCTTTCTCAGTCACTGGAAATGTCCTTTTGTTTCTTTGGAATTCTTTGGAAACCACCTTTCTTTTTTGGGTTATGCCAAAACTTACCTTTTTTTTTGGTTGTTTTTAGTCTAGGCTTAACATTCTCCCCACCTCTTTCTGAAGACCGCAGCTGTAATGGGAGGGTTTATTTTGCATTTTAAAATGTATTTCATGCTTCTGTACATTTTTTTTTTGAAGAGTGTGTGACTTCACAATATTCGAAAGAAGCACATTTAGGCCCCGAGACGCATAGCCATTGTGAGTCAGCAAAAGTAAACATTCTTCTCCTGTTTTCTGGGATCTTGCATTTTTTTTTTTATAGCTGGTACAGTCTGATGTTCTCTTTTTAAAAAATAATAAAAGCTTCTGTTAAAAAGCCCTTGAAGGGCTTATAAATTGCCCAGTGCATACTTTCTCTCTGCCTGTTTGCCCAAACCTACTGTTCACAGAGTTTTCCATCTCCCACTTAGACTCCCTGTTACTCTGACCTTCGGAGACCTGACATAGCAGTTCTCAAAGTTGGTCCTGGAACCCCTGAGAAGTCCTCAAGTCCAGTCCATTCCAGGGGGTGGGGTCTGTGACATCAACACTATTTTTATAATAACAGTGAAGCATAAAATGTATTTTTTGCTTTAATTACCCTACAAATGTACTGTGACATCTACCAGAGGCCTTATGGAATGTGTGCTCCTGTATTTTTTTGTTTTAAAATTTTCTCGGTTTTAATTTCTAATACGATAGGTGCAGGTGGAGGTAACCCACATACGCAGAACTCCTTGGGAATACTCAGGGTTTAAGAGGGTAAAGGGGTCTCAGACAAAAATATTCGGGAACTGCTGCTTTAAGGGTGTCTGCTGGGCAAAAGATGTTGATTTTAGTGATTTTGCAGTATAAATATTCAATGAGGGAGAATTGTGCTGCAGAGGAGTGTTTTGGTCTAGAAAGAAGTTGGGAAGCTTGCTTTTCATTTCTGAATGTCCTCCTAACAGATGCACTAATGAATCTAATTGCTTGATGTTGTTCCTGAACCGGTAACAAAGGAAAAGCAGTTTACTATTGAGCAGGTCTACTTAAGACTTTATTGAGGTCATCTTCATAGCAGAAAATCATCTTCGTAAATGACTTTTTAAATACATTCTTTCTGTGTATATAGTTTGGTCTTTCCTATTAACATTTAGAAATGTATGTTTGTTACATTTTCCAGTATTTGGAAATCACATAGGTTCCATCTTGCTGTGAATTTGCAGTATAGAAACGCTACCAAACACTCAATTTGGTTCAGGGGAAATGAGAAAAAGAATTTTATGCCTGGCTTACACCTAAGTGCCAGGCTCAAGAAGTGTCATCTTTACAGAGCTGACAGTGACTTTTTGCCCTGGGTGCAGCCTTCACTGTACCGTACTGTGTAAATGCGGTTCAAAACATAGGAATTCGTTCATTCATTCATTTATTCGGCACATATTCGGGCTGTTATTACCCTTCTTGCTTGAAGGGTTAGGCCTTGGATGGAAGCCAGGGCCTGGGGATTTCTCGTGCTTTGGCTTTGTGACCCACAGAAAGGCTAGAAGTGCGAGTTCTCTATTAAGTGTTCAGGGCTTACCTTCTCTCGATGTGGACTACTAAACTATTTTAGCTGCATTACTACATCTTTATAGATTACGTAAGTCATCACGGAATGGCGCAGAGTCAGGACAGTTGGGTCTGTAAATACAAAGAACAAATCTCTCAACCCCCCTCCCAGCCCCCACTGGTGAGTGATCAGTCAGCATTCTTTGTCCCGGATCCCTAGAGACCTCGGCACAGCCACTAAGATGGCTCAGAGCCAGCACTCAGGATGAAACCTATTTCCCGCCTTAGGCTTCTGCTCTGCTCCGAGTCTGGGGGCATGTGGGAGCTGTCGTGATCTATTTTTAAAGGCAGAATTTAATTTTAAAGCATTTAAAAATAACTTAGAAAAGGTAGAGTAGAAGTATTTATATACGAGTTACTTATTGCTTAAAATGTATCATTCACTGTTTCTAGGGGAAAATCAAGCTAACTGGAAAGATGAAATTGTATTGCGAAGTTTTTAGTGTTTTGTACAAACAAGCCCTTGTGGTGGGTTTTCTCACTTCTCGGCTCAAGTGTCCTGGTGTTTGGGCAGTTCCTAGGGAGCTAAGTGATGTCTGGAGCTCTTTTGAGGACACGGTGGAACAAATCCAAATGGGGACCTGTCCTGACCTTTAGGTTAATTCTGTTCCTAATAGAATACCGCAGAAATCGTGATGCTCAGGAATGATGACTCTGAATGCCTGTTCTCATCACCTTTTTTAATGAGAAGATAGCAGGGGAAGTCAGGGCCGGTACATGGCAGCCAGCCATGCACCTTTAGAAAATACTTGGCTGTTAAAATGCTCGCCTTTCCCGTTCTGACCAGTACGATTTACTTTAATTTCATTTTTGTTGCTCACAAGAACAAGAGAGCTACAGCCCCTTCACGGGCCATTGAATTCTGAGCTGTCTTCACCTGCATTTTCACCATGTCCGACAGGGCAGTTAAAGCACATCCTTCCAGAACACACGCTCAGAGTGTTCCACCCCGTGCTGGGGGCTGTTAACACACTTGGCTTTGTTACGTAGACTGGTGCGCCCTCTGACTTTGTTGGGGCACCACTGACCCCAGACCGGCCAAGGGATAGAGGGTACAACACGTTGTCTAACGTATATTCTAACTCAGCGCTTTTCAAGCTTTCATGTGTAGACAGATCACGGGGGGAGTCTTGGTCAACTGCTGGTTCTGACTTCGTAGGTTGAGGGGGAGCCACGATTCGGCAGCTCTGACGAGCTCCCAGGTGGCGCCGACGCAGCTGGCCTTCCTTTCCGCTTAGAGCTCAACTTCCCGCTTTGTTTTGTTTTCACTGCAACAAGGCTACCAAGACTTCGGGCCTGAGACCCATGGAACCGCGAGATATCCGGGCCGTTCGAGACTTGACCAACACTTACCTGAAGCAGTTCCATCTCGCCCCGGTGATGGATGAAGAGGAAGTAGCTCACTGGTTCCTCCCCCAGGAGCACATTATTGACACGTTTGTAGTGGAGGTAAAGATAAGGTGATAAGACACTACAGACAAGTACGAAAACACCACACAGCTCAGTCTGGTTTCCGCAGGGATCAAAGAATGCCCCTCTCTCTCCTCTTTTCTCTGACTCACTGCTTCCAGACCAGATTTCTGCTCGCCCCGATAGAACCAGAATTTCTTCTTACAGTTTCCATTCCTGGATAAGAGCACATTTTTGCTGGTGCCTAGTGAGAAATCAGAATACGTTTCTGTTGGTACCTGTGTGATGAACTGCTTTATTTGGTTTTGAAAAAGTCGATTCGGATGGCCTTATCTGAGGTAGATACTTTCCGAAGTTTAATATCCTTGGGTTTTGCGAAGCTGGTTTGAACTGCACTGCTTTCGGTTGAGATGGCATAACTCAGCCATTTAACCCTTGTTCAAGGGAAGGAGGGAAAAGTAAGAGTCTAGATTTTCTGATTATTGGATGAATTTAACACAGTGCTTTTTAAACCTTTAAAAAAAAAAAGCTTAGAACTTGTTCAAATGATGTTTCCGCATAGAAGCTCTTTCAGTTGAAGTGGGTTTGGGTTTCAAAGGTTGAGATTTGAGCTGGTAAGTACCTGGAGGAGAGAAAGAGTGAGGAGTCTGGGTAGAGGTTCTGACAGCAGTCCATTCCCCATTCAGTTGTGAGCACTGAGCCAGAAGTGTCTTTTCAACATTGTCAGGCATTGGTCTGGATGTAGGATGACAGCCATGATAGGGCAGAAATGGTAGAAAGAGGGTGAATTCAAAGGACATTTCTGGAAAACAACTGAGCAGTCTTTGTTTCTAAACTCTTATTTCTAGAACAATGCTAAAGTGTACATCTTTAAGCGCAAATCTTTTTTTTTAATTTAAATTCATTTAATTACCATATAGTGTATTACTAGTTTCAGAGGTAGAATTCAGTGATTCATCAGTTGCATAGAACACCCAGGGCTCATTCCATCACGTGCCCTCCTTAATGCCCATCACCCAGTTACTCCATCCGCCCACCCCCTCCCCTCCAGCAACCCTCAGTTTGTTTCCTACAGTTAAGAGCCTCTTATGGTTTGTCTCCCTCTCTGATTTCATCTTGTTTTATTTTTCCCTCCCTTCCCCCTGTGGTCCTATTAAATTCCACATATGAGTGAGATCATATGATAATTGTCTTTCTCTGATTGACTTATTTCACTTAGCATAGTACCCTCTAGTTCCATCCATGTCATTGCAAATGGAAAGATATTATTTTTTGATGGCTGAGTAGTATTCCATTATGTGTGTGTGTGTATGTGTATATTTGCAATATACACAAATATCAAATCATTATTTTGTACACTTGAAAATATAATGTTATATGTCAATTATATCTTAGTTTTAAAAGAGAATAAATAATTAAAATATATATATTTCATTTAATAACAATAATAAACATGTTACCTAAATAACATTTTTTTTAAATAACTGTTTTCCAAAGCAACAAAATTAAGAATGGTAGGTTTTATTTTTTTGCGAATCTTTTTAATGTCTGATTTACTAGAAGACAGCTGGGCTTACATATCTACTTCTGCATTCTGTCTATTGTGATAAATTATTTTGGCTGAAGCGTGTGAAAAAAAAATCCTTCACATGAAGTATTGACGATATGGAAAAGAACAGATACTTTAGCAGCTCATTCAGATCCTTTTGAATATTCTCTACTTGAAAGCTTATTAATGAACTTTCCATACTCTGATTAAAGTCCATTGGTCTGTCTTGTCCTTTGACCGTTCCTTTACCAGTGTCTGAGTTTGTAACATATATTGATCATTTGGAAAATATCGGTTCACTGGGTTAAAAAGATCTTCCAGATATTAACAGTTCATTATATAATATCGACAAGTCTCATTTGTTGATATCCCCACCATTGTCAGCAGAAAAGTATGTCATATAGTTCATGGTGGAGGATACAGGTTTGTCCAGACTTAAAGTTGCACCCTGAAAGCTCAAATTTCATCATTGGCAGCAAATCCCACCAGTATTTTCCTAGAAGTGATCAGATCGCATCATTGATTTTTCAAGATGTGCCAAATACCGAAGTCTTGATGACCACGGCTTACAAGCCCTCCTTTAAAGTGGTGTTCCGTGAAAAAAAGGGGCTAGTTCGGCTCACAGCTCCGTCGCCTACGGGCTTCTCTTTGAGACAATAAACTCATGGAAACTGAGAGCTTTCCTAGAAAAACAGACTGCCCTTTCAGTAGGCAACAGTAGAGCTTTGTGTGTTTCCTCGCTTGTCATCACACAGGATGGGAAGAGAATGAGTTGTTAAGGGGTGAGAGTTAATACAATTAAGAATTCTTAATCAAGGACATGCTAAGTGAAACTTTTTTTTTTGTTTTCTTAAACCTTGAGAGTGTGGTGGTGAAGAGTAAAAAGACCACCGGCACGGTTTGGTGCTGCTCCGTGTCCCCACCGAGGCCCAGATAGTGGTGCCACTGTCGCTCCTGCGTTCTTGGTGCCGATGTCCACACCGTGAACGAGGCAGATAACTTCGTAGTGCTGTTTGCAAAATCGTTTTGACTGTCGGACTTCTGGAGGGGTCTCAGATACCCACAGGGGTTCACAGACCACATTCCGAGGACTGCTGCCCTCGGGTATATACTCAGAGGTCGAGCTAGATTGTCAGACAGCTCACCAGAGGAGCTCTTAGCAGTGTAGGAGAGGTCGTGTTCCCACAGATCCTCACTCACGGTTGGTTATTATCAGACTTTAAATTTAGGCCAGTCTGATGGGTGTCAAATGATACCTTGTTTTTAATTTGTATGTTCTCATTACTCATGAATGTGAACATCATCTCATAAATCTGTCAGCCGTTTTTATGCCCCTTTTTCTTTTTAACTGTAATGTTCTTGGTTTCTAAAGGTTTTTCTGTATGTTGAATACTAATATTTGTATTGGGCTGTATTTCTGGGTTCTCGCTTCTGTTCCATTGATCTCTGGTGTCTGTTCTCCCACCAACACCACACTGTCTTATGACTCTAGTTCTATAAAAGTCTTGATAGGTGGAGTGATTCCTCCCACTTTATTCTTTTTGTCAAGATTGTTTTCATCTATTTCCTTCACCTTTCCATATAAATTTTAGAATAAGCTTGTTTTTGTCTACAAAGTATCTTGATGGGATTTTGATAAGAATGACATTAAATCTATAGATTAATTTGGGGAGAATTCACGAGTCTTCCAGTCCATGAACACGATATGTCTTTATTTCTTTTAGATCTTTTGAATTTTATTTTACCAGCATTTAATAATTTTCAGCATCTGGCTCTTGTAAATGTTTTCTGAAGTGTGTATACCTTACATACTTGATTTTCCTTAGAGCAATTATAAATAGTATTATGTCTTTCATTTTGGCTTCTGCATGTCCATTGTCTGTGCATAGATGCAGTTGCTTTTTCTGTGGGATCTCGTGTCCTGCACCCTGGCCGAAATCACTTATTAGGTCCGGGAGTATATGTGTAGATTTCTTGGATTTCTACGTAGACAGTCATGTCATCTGCAAATAGGGACAGTTTTATTCCTTCCCTTCCCATCTGCATGCCTTTTATTTCTTCTTCTTGCCTTATTGCAGGGACAGGATCTTCCAGTACTTTGTTGAATAAGACTGGTAAAGGTCGACATCCTTGTTATTGATGTTAGTGGAAAAGCATTCAGTCTTCTATCACGAGGTATGATATTAGCTGGAGGATTTTTGTAGATGCTTCTTACCAATTTGGGATAATTTCCCCTATTCCTAACTTGCTGAGTTCTTATCATGAATGGGTGTTGGATTTTGTCCTTTGCTTTTTCTTCTTCAATTGATATGATCTTGTGATTTTTCTTCTTTAGTGTGTCGATATGGTGTAGTACATTGGTTGATTTTCAAATGTTTGACGACTCTTGCATGCCTAGAAAAAACCCACTTGGTTATGGTGTATACATTTTTTTATACATTGTTGGATTTGGATTGCTAATATTCCGTCCAGTATTTGTTGAGTTCATCAGAGATACTGATCTGCAGTTTCTTTTTTTTTTTTTTATACTGCCTTTGTCTGGTTTTGGTATCAGGATAATACTGGCCTCATAAAATGAGTTGGGAAGTGTTCCCTCCCCTTTTTTCTAGAAGAGATTGTATAGAATTGGTCATAGTACTTTAAATGTTTGCTAGAATTCTCCACTTGACACCATCTGACCTTAGAGAATTCTTTTTTGTTAAAGTAAGTTCCATTTCTTTAATGGTATAGGACTATTCAAGTGATCTATTTCATCTTGATTGAATTTTAATAGGCTGTGGTTTTGAGAAATTGGTCCATTTCTTCTAGATTGTCAAATTTATAAGAGTAAAGTTGCTTAATTATTCTCTTGTCCTTTTACTGGCCGAAGGATTTATAGTGATAAGGCTTATTTCATTCCTGATATTGACGATTTATATCTTTTCTCTTTTTGTGTTTGTCGGTCTTGCTAGTGTTGAATCAAATCAATTTTAATTGATTTTTTCCCCACAAAGAACAAGGCTTTTGTTTTATTGATTTTCTCTGTTTTCTTGCTTTCAGTGTCATTGATTTCTGATCTTATGTTTATGATTTTCTTCCTTCTGCTTGCTTTGGGCTTCTTTTGATCTTCCTTTTCTTGTCCCTTAAGGGAGGGACTTAGATCATGGAGACCTTTCCCTGTTACAGTGTAAGCATGTAGTTCTATAAATGTCCCTCCCTGCACTGCTCTAGCTTCATTCTACATATTTTGGTATGTCATTTTCATTTTCATTTGGTTCTATGTATATATGTATGCATTTATTTATTTTTAGAGATTTTATTTATTTGAGAGAGCGTGCACACGAGCAGGGGGAGGGGAAGAGAGAGAGGGAGAAGCATACTTCCCGCTGAGCAGGGAGCCCAATGTGGGCTCCTGGATCCGGGACCCTGAGATCATGACCTGAGCCAAAGGCAGACGCTTAACCAAATGAGCCACCCAGGTGCCCCTGTATTTTTTTTTTTTTTTTAATTTCTTTTGAAACTTCCTCTTTGAGCCTTGGACTATTTAGAATTCTGTTGTTCAACTTTGACTTCTCAGAGGTTTCCTATTGATTTCTAGTTTCATTCCATTATGATTGGAGAAGACACTCTGTACGATTTCGCTCTGTTAAGGTTCTTGAGGCTTCTTTTAGGCCCAAATGGTCTATCTTGGTGAATGTGTGTACGATGTATATTCTACTCTGTTGAGGTGGAGTGTTCTATATTTGTCATTTAGATCCTATTGTATTATTCAGATTTTCTGCCTTCTTGATGATTTTCTTTCTAGCAGCTCTGTTAGTTGATGAGAGGAGTGCGCAAGTCCCCAACTGTAATTTTGGACTTGTTCCAAACTTTGGACAAGTTCCACCTCTATCAGGTTTTTTTGATGTATTTTGAGAGTCCTGTTTGGTACTTAGGACCTTTATGTCTTCTCAGGGGATCAGTCTTTTTATCAGCATGTAATACTCTAGTAATTTTCTTTGCTGTGAACTCTACTTTATTGGATATAAATATAGTCACTTCTGTTTTAAAGATTTATTGAGAGCAAGAGCATGCACGTGTGCAGTGGGGAAGGGCAGAGGGAAGGAGAAACTTAAGCAGACTCGGCCCTGAGTGCGGTGCGCAACACGGGGCTCGATCTCACAACCCTGAGATCACGACCTGAGCCAAAACGAAGAGTCGGGGATGCTTAACCAGCTGCGCCACCCAGGCGCCCCGTCATTCCTAATACTTGAAGGTTAACGTTTGCATGTGTATCTCTTACAGCCCTTTTACTTTCAGCTTATCTATGTCATGGAACCAAAAGTTTCTTATAAACAGCATGTAGTTGAGCCATGTGTCTTTATCCACTCTGCCAGTCTTTCTTCTGATCCGTGTATTTAGGCCCTTTATATTTGATAATTACTGATAGGCTCCAGCTTAAGTGCCATTTTATTATTTGTTTTCTGTTTGTTTCCTCTGGTTCTTATTCCTCTTGTTTCTTTTTCCTTGCCTTCCCAGGGGATCCTTGAATATTTTTTACGATTCTGTCTTGATGTATTTATCGTGCATTTGAGCCTCTCTGTGTAGTTTGCATGATGGTTGCTCTGCTTACTCCTGTATATAGGATACGTGACCGCCACACTCGACTGCTGTCGACACTTTACCACGTCAGGCGACCTTACTTACATTAGATCCCTTTATCTTCTTGACTTTGAAACGTTGTCTTGACTGTCATATGGTGTTACAGCTTATCGAGTGGATTTAGCAAACTCCTGAGGCCGGGGCACCTGGGTGGCACAGCGGTCAAGCGTCTGCCTTCGCCTCAGGGCGTGCTCCCAGGGTTCTGGGATCGAGCCCCACATCGGGCTCCCTGCTCTGCTGGGAGCCTGCTTCTTCCTCTCCCACTCCCCTTGCTTGTGTTCCCTCTCTCGCTGGCTGTCTCTGTCGAATAAATAAATTCTTTTAAAAATCTTAAAAAAAAAAAAAAGAAAACTCCTGAGGAGAGTCTACAGCGTGTACCAAGATTTCCGCTCGTTGTTCCTTCTTCCTGACACTCTGAGACTCCTTCTGTCATTACTGCATTTCTGTTGGGAGAATGTCCTTTGGCCACTCTTAAAGGTATGTCTGCTGGCAACAAAGTCTTTAAGTTTTCACTTGTCTGAGAATGTCCTTATTTCTCCTTCATTCCCGAAGGATAGTCTCACCAGATGCAGAATTCATGGCTGATCCTTCCTCTTTCAGCCCTTAAAAATGTTGTGCCACTGGGGGGCACAGTCGGTGAAGGTTCAGTTCAGGTCATGATCTCACGGTCGTGAGACTGAGCCCCACACGGGGCTCCACACTCAGCTCGCAGAGTGTGCTCGAGACCCTCTGCCTCTCCCTCTGTTCCTCCCCCACTCGTGTGTGCATGCATGCTCTCGCTCTCCCGCTCTCTCAATAAATAAATAAAAATTTTTTTAAAATGTGCCACTGGGGCGCCTGGGTGGCTCAGTCAGTTTAAGCGTCCAACTCTTGATCTCAGCTGGGGTCTTGATCTCAGGATCCTGGGTTCAAGCCCCACACTGGGCTCCACACTGGGCATGCAGCCTACTTAAAAAAAAAAAGTGCCACTTTCTTCTGGCCTCTGTGGTTTCAGATGAGAAATGCACTGTCATTTGAATTGGTATTCTCCTGTAGGTAATGCCTTGTTTCTCTGTGACTGCTTTCAAGCCTTTGTCTTTAGTTTTCAGAAATTTAATCAGGATGCATCCTGGAGTAGATTTCTTTGGGTTTTTTCTGTTAAGGTTCACTCTGCTTTTTGATTCTGTTGTGTGTGTTTTGCCAAATCTGGGAAGCTTTCACCCATGATTTCTTCTGCTTTCACAGCCCCCACATTTTCTTCCTTTCTGGAACTCCAGTGACAGGAATGTCAGATGTTTTGTTACTGTCCCACAGATCCCTGAGACTTAATTCATGTTTTTTGTGGTTTTTTTCCAGTCTGTTTTCTCTCTTTTGTTCAGACTGGGTAAATTCTACTGAATTCTTCAAGTGCAATGATTTCTGGTCTCTGTCATTTCCACTCCATTACTGAGCCCATTCAGTGAGTTCTGTTTTTCAGTTTCAATTTTTTGAGTTGGAAATCCTTATTGAAGCTGGAAGTTTAGGTCTTTAATTCATTGTGAATACTGAGCTGCTAACACAGAGCAGTAGAGAATCACTTTAGCAAAATGTCTTTAATTTCTTAGTGTCTGAAAAAAGGTTTCATAAATCAGAAGCATTCAGAAACCAAATAATGCACCCGTCTGGAATTTTCTTTTCTGCTGGAAGAACTACTGGCAAGAGCATACACGTGGTATAGCGTCTTCGGCTGTGTAATTCAGGCATAGCACAGTTTGAGTTGTATGCCAACTGCATAGGCCACCACAGCTAATTAAAGCAACGCAAACAGTACTGGCTCACCTCTTGTATTGAAAGGTATCCCAATGATGATGAAACCAAGACCATCGTTTGCGTCCCTTTTGATTTTTGAATTTTTCAGATTCACAGGTGCATGTCCAGGTGTGGTCCTGATGCCTTTCACACGTTTCTCAAAACAGCTTCCAGACTCTATCCAACTTCACTTTACGCTGATACAATTCTTGCTTTGTGCCAAGATGTTAGTATGATATGGTATCTTTGAGTTGGAAAAGGCAGCCTTCTAATTCCCGGAGCTTCTGTTTCTGCAAAACGATGAATGCACTTTCATCCCTGTTCCCTAGGTCTCAGGAGACTCATGAGTCGGGCTAGGGGAAACTTTACTTTTAGAACATTCTTCTTCTTAAGATTGTTGGGAAGATCGTTATGCAGACGGCCATCTAGCACTAGGCTAAGAAAGGTACAAGTCCGAGCTCTTCTCAGGCTCTACTCAGCCCAGCCTCGGGGCCCCCAAACTGCTGAGAGAGAGGTAGGAGGAGTGGTTGCTTTTTGTTCTAACTGAAAGTTACGGTACACGTCCAAACCCAACAAGCGAGCTTAACTGCGCGGACGCAGCGTGTGCGAGGAGGTATTTACCTGACGTTACCTTTGTCCTTTAGAACTCCAGTGGTAAACTAACTGACTTCCTGAGCTTCTACACACTCCCCTCCACAGTCATGCACCACCCCGCGCACAAGAGCCTCAAAGCGGCCTACTCCTTCTACAACATCCACACGGAGACGCCCCTGCTGGACCTCATGAGTGACGCGCTCATTATAGCCAAGCTGGTGAGCGACTCCCTCCTTTCTGTCCTGTGTGTGTCTCCAAATTTGTGCCCAGGTATATGAAACCGCTTACTAGCGCTCCTTCCGCACGGGTGCAGTTGATTTGAGGTATTTGTTACTGTTGACCATTCGTCAAAGGAGGAATTTTGATTGGAGTTTCTTTTAAAATTTCAGAGGCTGTTTGCATCATTGATTCTATTGCAACTTAACCAAAAAGACATTTTGTGCAAATTAGAAACTCTTAACCCTCATAGAAGAATGCATAAAACCCATAAATCAAGGAATATAGGCAAAGACATACCTTGATCGAGGGAACGTACGTGTTTGTGTTGCGATGCATCATGAGCGACAGGAACCTTTTTTGAACTCAACTCTGAATTTTTAAATGAGAGGAATTTTATTCTTAAAATTAAGGAGTTTAGTATTAAAAAGAAAGGCATTTAAAATGAAAGGAATTAAATTCAAAATGTGCTGTACTACATTTGTAATATTTTTCTATTTCCTTCGTGTGGTAGTTTGGATACTTGTTAAATTCTTGCTACAAATAGACATTTTTTTTTTTAAAGAAGTTGAAATTAGCTGACCGTTCAGTGTAATTACTGGACATGAGAAAATACTATTCATGAGAAATTGGGAACAACATGTCAAAAGTGCCTTCTTTGATAAACTGAAAACATTTTTTTAACATGGGACTCTTGTATCTCCGAATCAACATTATCCTATGATTCTTTGATCCTACTGCTCTTTTTCAGCTACTTCCCCACAAAAAAAAGGCCAATAATACATTATTTAAAGTAACACCTTTGAGAAATAGAAATCTATACCACATTTTGCATAGTATTTTTATCTAACATTTTCAAAAAATACAGTTTTTACTATTAAAATTTTACTAAATTTATTTCCCAGCATCAGCCCAAGACAAGTATACATTTAAAGTCTTTAAAGCTTTAGCTCAGTCAGAACTTTGAAAGGCCCGTAGCTAACGGTTCTGGGGATGGAGCCATCTGGGCAAATGTTCCTTCTAAAAATATTCTAAGACAGTTTTGAACTGAGTTCTTAACCTGTGCAGAGACTGTAGACATTAAACCTTATATAAATGCATATTCAAGCTATTAGTAGAGGAATAAAACGTTACACTGAAATACATAATATAGAAAACACTCTAGTCCTTTGACATTTAAAATTTGAAATCCTTTTTACATTGGCAGAAAGGATTTGATGTATTCAATGCACTAGATCTGATGGAAAATAAGACCTTCTTGGAAAAACTCAAATTTGGCATAGGAGATGGCAATTTGCAGTATTACCTGTACAACTGGAGATGTCCGGGGACAGATTCTGAAAAGGTAAGTGCAGTGGATACACCCTTTTTAAACGTAATAAATGTACCTAGGAAATCCCATACTTGCTGCCCTTGGGATTATTAAGGTGTTTTTTAGTAGCTTTTAAAAAAACACAGAGCTATTGTACTGTAATTTACTTTTTCTTGCTTACCTGTCCTTACCATTCTGTTTCTTCCCTCCCTTTAGGTTGGACTAGTATTACAATAGATGGATATTTCTATTTCTAGAACTCTGACATCATCCTTTGTTAATATTCTATTTAATGATTCCTGGAACTGCCATTCCAAAGAAGAATAAAAGCACAACTTAAGTGAAATCGATGTAGTCGGTAACAATCAGAAAAGATGAAAAAAACACTCATATGCGACCAATAGTACATATTTCTAGCTAGGATGTTAACATTCTTTTTTCTCAACTGTTTACCCATTTGTAGGAGGGATGAAAGGGTACAGAGAGCACATTCCTCTAGTTTTCAGACTTTGGGCTGTCTCTTGAAGAGAAGGTATTTTTCCACTCTGTAGAAAAGGGACTGTTTTTCTGTGGACTGAACAGGAGTCACAGGACTGTGTAAGGAAAGCTTTGCTATTGTGTGGAGATAAACTGTTGCATTTCTATTTATTAAGTGTTGGTCTGTTTGTCCGTGTAACAGAATGAAGGATCCATGTGGAAAACGTGTACTCCCGTCACCTTACACGGTATCACTGGGGGCATTTATGGAATCAGCACCTTCCGTAACTCAGTGACGAGTTTGAAGTAGAGAGGGAGATAAAAATATTCTGGTGACTAGGAAGTACATTGATTTCTCCAGAAGCAGAGTTGCCAAATAAACAAACACACACATGTGTACTTTGATCTCCAGCAGGTCAGTGGAGTGGTTCAAAAGCAAAGTTTTGTGCAAACATGTGCGAGGGTCTACACCGTGACTGACTAGACTTCTGCTGCACAAACTCGTGTCTTCTCAGCGGCAGCAAGAGATGTCAGGCAAAGAAAATTAAAGCTCTAAAGTCAAAAGAAATGCTCAGTGGAATTTATTAGTGCTATCAGGACCTAGATAGTTTGAATGTTTTTATTACTTATGCAAAATTGCACATATTCCTTTATGCTGACTTTAATTTATCATGAAAGCTGTCATGCTAATGGAAAATGTCTTATATGTAAATAAGTATTCATAATTTTGTTACTGATGGTGTTTTTATCTAGAATTTGAAAACCCAGTTTTCGCAGTGTACATATATGTGTATATATCGCCAGTAGTCCAAGGACGGGGAGGAGGATGCCGAACGAGGCCACATAGAACTGGCTTTGACTCACATACTAAGAGTAGATACTTCTTCCCGCCTTTACTGTACCAGTGCCTAGGCTCTTCAGTCCAGAAAAATTTAATTTTAGACCACACGACGGCCTTTCCTTTGTGTTCTAAGTGGTCAAATAAAACCAGTCACATCTTAGATCAAGTAGGAGCTAGCAAACTATGGCCCAGGAGCTAAATCCAGCCTGTCACCTGTTTTTGTACAGCCCGTGAGCTAAGAAAGGTTTTTACATTTTTGAATGGTTGCTGGGGGGGGGGGAGAATCAAAGGAATAACATCTTGTGACACGGGAAAATTGTAGGACATTCAAATTTCAGCATTCATAAAGTTTTATTGGAACAGAGCCCCACTCATTAGCTTACATATCGCCTGTGGCTGCTTCACGCTACACAAGGCAGAGGTGAGTTACTCTGACAGAACTGTATGGCCCAAAAGGCCTTAAAATATTTACTGTCTGGCCCTTTACAGAAGAAAAAAAAATTGTCAACCCTTACACTAGAGCTGAAAGCCACTCTCTACACCTTCCTACATCATCAAGACAAACCCACAGCTGTGACTACCACTAGAGGGCGCTCGGGGACCGCGCAGTAGTGCATAATTGGGACAGCCGTGTTTACCTCTTTGAAGACGTTGAGGAGACTTCTCATAGAGGACGATTCGGACTCCCACTGCATTACCATTCTTTCTTAACAGAGTGAGAGTGGCTTCGGAAGCAAAACTGAGTCAGTCCACCAAAACACCAAGAATTAAGTAAATGGGATTTTCATCTGGAGTCAAGGCTCTAGTTGGGAATTGTGTTCCATTCATTTTTAAGGCACAGTCTTATATAATGTAGGTTTTCAGATGATTGCAGAATTGCCAGTCAGTAATTTCATCACAGGCTCACCTCATGATAAAACTGTGGCACTTCTCCTTTGTTTACATAATTCCAGCTGTTCTAGAATTCAGACGTTTTAATACACTAATTAATAAAGAGCATATTCCCCTCTTTATAAGGTCTCTTTATAATTTAGACAGACTACCAATGAACATTTCAAAATTGAAAATTGATAAAACTGCTGGTGTTTATAAAGTAGTTATTAAATTTCACTGCAATATACAGTATCTTATAGATTCAAAAAAACATTGTCCTGCGTCTTTGTCAACAATGGAAATGCTCTATTCCATGAGGTATCTTGACCTCTCCATCCCCCTTTTTTTTTTTTTTTAGCCAAGATGGCATTTAGTAAAATTTAACTGAACAGAGGTGGCATAATCTAAGAGTCAACCAGAATTTAGGCTGAAAATATACTTTAGCAACCCAGTACCTTCCCCCTAAATTACAAAAGGACCTTTTCGAAACACGTACTGTGAACAGCAGACACTTTAACACAGACCTAGAGGATTGATTATGCTCCATTTCCTAACATGAAGAACCCCAGTCATTGCACAAACCTGAGACCTCAAGCTCCTCACTTCATTTTTAATTCTCTTCCTGCCTCATTTGACCTAATTACCAGCATACTTTTTACCCATGTTAAGTTTCCAAGGAAATAAATTAACCATGTAAAGGGGTGAATTTCAGCCATTCAAAATACCGTATCTGGCTTTTTCCTATAAACATTAAGCTCGTGCATATGCCTACCTCCAAAGAAAGTCAAATCAACCGGAAGTTAAAAAAAAAAAATTCTGATATGTTTCTGAAGACAAGGTAGTGCTTGGTGTTTACTGTCTTTCTTTTAAAACTGATTGAGCTGCAATCCAGTTTCATCTGCGTTACTAACTAGAACCTGTTTACTGTGGCCCATTTGCCAAGTTTGATAGAAAGATGTCAAGTGTTGTAGGATACAGAATTGCTTACAAGCATTGTACCAGCCTTTTAAAAAGTGAATTTATACAAGCATGGACATAGTTGCAATAAACTTTTGTTTTGATATTCATACTTTTGAATATTTTCTGCACTTAGTGTTTTTAAGCATCAGCCTATCTATTTATACAAAGTCTTTCACCTACGAAAGGAATGTTACTAAAAGTATCCCAAGAAAATATGTAAAAAATAACAATTTTATTACTTCCAAGGCTTCTTTACGAAGTGTCGTTTTACAACTGTATGAAATGACAAGTTCATACAAGATTACTTTGAAGTCGTTTTTTTCCCTTTGAGTGGTTTCCTTATCTTATTGGGGTTTGGAATCACTTTCTTTATTTTAAGGGGTTGTAACACTACAGCCTGCTGACCTTCAACAAGCTTCCTTTTATGTTTAGAGAGGTCTTCAAAGGATGTTTCCAAAATCTCTTTGTCTTGGCTTTCCAAAGATTCAGTGTCTAAATTTTCCCTGGAGTCTTCCGGTCTGCCTTGAAGCCATGGTACGTGTAAACTGGGTACTCGGGGAATTATGGCTTTTACTTCATCCACAAAGGCAGTGGTGTCCTTTCTGAACCCTAAGGCCAGGACACATTTTAAGCCAATGACAGGTGCGAGTGTCTCGCTGAGACGGGGAACCTGACAAGCAGGAACGGATCTGCTCAAACTTAACTGAATCAGATGTGAGGTGATGAGCGCAGGCTTGGCTGACTTACACACGAGTACCAGCAGCAGCCCATTCCTTTCCAGAGCTCTGGTAACTTCATTAACGCCAATGGCCAGCTGCTTCCTGACATGGACAGGAGTCCACCCTGACCCTTGCTCATTATCTTCTGGGTGTTTCTCCTTCAGATCCTTGCTCATATCAACCTCTGGGCTACATTTGTCTGGGCTTTGTTTTTTTAAAAACTGCTTTTTCTTTTTCTTCTTATCCTCAATCTTCTGAAGCCCAAGAGATTTAAATCTGTCTTCAAGGGTCTGTAATATGAAGTGCATGTCCTCTCTCTCTAGCGTACTCCAGCAGATAGCATATGGGTTGTTCAACGACGTCTTTACCGTTAAAGGTCTTGTCTTCCGAACAGAGCCCCTCCCCGGTGCTTGAGGAGCTGCAGCCATTCTGAAAATCTTTCCTAAAGAAGCAGACGACAAAGTAAATTTGTGTTATGAGCAATGCATGTCAGAAGAATATCTTGTTTGTACTCTTTCTGATTCCTGATAGGCTATAGAAGCCTGACTATACAGAACCAACGACATGACATACACTAAACTTCCTTTAAGATTAAGGAATTTAGGTTCCCCATTTTTTCATGACTTTGTCTTTATTCATATACAGGTAATATATAAATGTTTTGCATTACTGCAATCACGAAATTCTATTTATTTATTAAAAATGTTCCATGTTTCTACCTGTTCAGGATTATCTTTTTTAATGACCGTGTGGTATTAATCTTACAAATCTGTTACCAGTTTCTGAGCTGCTCTCCAGTTAGGCCTCCATCCCACAAAGACTCCCTGAGCGCCGCCCATGTGCAGGCAGCATTCCAGTCACAGGGGTTCGGCCGTGAGCAAGCCACCTACATGGGCCTGGAAGCCTCTGCTGTTCATAATCAACCAGCTGTGGGTTTTTAAGAACCAGAATAGTAATCTATGCACACGATTAAAAATTCAAATGATACTTTCATTCTATGCCCTTTTGTAAGTCTCCCTCCCTCCCTGGACTCTAAGCTGCTTGTATATCCTTCCCTAAACATCTCCTACATACACAGGTATATGTTCCCCCTTCTTAACAGTTATTCCAAGCTGACTGCTTCTGCAGCTGGCAACTTGATGAAAACTAGGGAAATTTTGTAATGAAACTTAAACTAACCCATTAAAGAAAAATAAGAAGGATCGTTCTTGGGAAAATGTTATAAACCACTGATCTAGGGAGCATATCCTGGCTCTCCTTCCCAGAGCAAGTGCGTTTCTCGTCCCTCAGTTTTATTCCTCACTTCTTCCTGATGCTGAGCGAAGAACCACAGTGACCTACGTGGCAAAACTGAAGGAAGTTCAATGAGCCAGCCCCCGAGAAGTGTGGCATTTAGAACTGACCCTATTTTCAGATAACCGGATTTTCTCCCTCCAGACAGTCCCTCATTCCAGGTGGTCGTTTATCCCACGGAGGCCTGCCATCCCCAAAATGCCCCATGCACAATTAAGAATAAGTCTTCTCCAATTAAACTTCCACTCACCAGTCTGGCTACTGATGGTAAAGCGCAGATGTCTTTGTGGAGTGTGTCAGAATTTAGAAGGCATTTTCTCCATGTATTACTTGATTCTCACAAAAATCCTACAGAATTGCCCAACGTGTGGGTGAAGAAAGAGAGTCAGGTTAAATGATTTGCCCAAAGTCACAACTGGTTTTCCAAACCCGAAGCTTATGCTTTTTCAATCCTGGCTGCACCTCAAAAATAACCTGTTGCCTTTTAAAACCTACAGATGGTTGGTCCTTATCCCGGATGTACTGAATTGGAATCCCTGGGAATAGGACCCGGGCGCTTGTATTTGTAAAAAGCTGTCCAGGTGAGTCTGATCCAGAACAGGGTTAGAACAGCTGGGGTAGGACAGGCTGCCTCTTGACCCTGGACAGCCGTGAGAAATAGCGTCCTGGCCTCCACTGGTCTCCACTGCACCTCCGAAGTCACCTTCTAGCAGAAATCCGAAATTCAGCTCCTCGGGGCAGGGTCAGACCTCGTTCACGCCAGTGCTGCCAGAGCCTCGGTACCTGCTGCATGAGCCGCTTCCTCCATCCCAGCCCCTCTGCACAGCCCTCCTCATCCCCCATTTTCTCCATGTTCCCCTCCAGCTTGGGGAGTCAGGAAGTGGCTCAGCTAAATCCAGTCGGGATTGGTGGAGGCTGGCATCAAGTTGACCGTGGTCAGGAAGAGGAGCAAGACAAACACGAGCTAACAGAGCTCTTGCCAAACTGCAAGTCAGCTCACGGGCCTGAGCATTCAAACAGCACTCAAGTAAACAGAGAACTGTGTGCTCTGGAGGGAGAGCAAGCTAGGCAGGAACTCCTGTCTTCAGAATCTAGCAGGGGAGGTGAGAGTCACGTAGTTCAGATACGCAGGATCTTACACCATATAATTCAAAAAGTGCTGATTGATGAGAAGTAATGGTTTTGGAGGAGAAAGACAGGAAGGCCTTGCTGAGGTGCCTTTTGAGCTAGGTCTTGGAGGCATTCACTACCTACAGGATCAAGGGCAAACCCTTAAAGGTGACCTACAAGGCCCTCCACACTCTGACCCTCATCTTCCAACGGCCTCTTCCACCATGCGCGATTATACCTCGCCACCCAACCACTTACTGTTGAAGGAGGCCACCAGTTTCTAACCTCCACATCCTCATACCCATTATTCCCTTCCACCTTCAGCCCCACAACCACCACTCTTACTTAAGCAAGTATTTCTGGATTATCCACAATGCACCAAGCCATAAAGTATTAAAAACAATTACTAGCCTCACCATGCTGAGAATTCATGAAAAAGACATATCAGCAGGTAATAACATAGTAAGACGTGCACATTCAAGTCCAGGAACTACCGAATACTAAATAAACAGCAGAAGCCAAACTTAGCTCAAGGGATCAGAAAAGAGGTCCCGGAGAAAGTGACCTTTTAACCTACATCTGAAGAGTGCCTGCCAAAGGGAGTATGAAGTAGAGTATCCCAGGGAACAACATTAACGAAATAAAATTAAATGTCGCTGGGGCCGAGACGCTAGAGATGGTGAGGTATTAGGGAAAGGAAGCAAGGACCAGAGGGTGAAGGTCCTTGCAAACCTTACAATGGGAAGTAACTGTAACGTTTAAAACAGAACAGTGCCATGATTTGAAAGGCATTGCAAAAAGTTCTTTGCGGATTCTCGGCCTGGAGGGGTCCTCTGCCAAGAGTGGAAGGAGCAAAGAGGTTCCCAAAGTAGGCATGACGGTGGCCTGCACTAGAGTTGCCGCAGAGGGGATGGGACAAATACATACAGTTGAAATAGTTAAGAGGAAGAATCTACCCGGCTTAGGGCTATCAATCGGGAGTAAAGGAGAGGAAGGACTCAGAAATGCCTTCCGGACTCTGGATCCGGTAGCAGAGGGGAGGACGGCCCCAGTTCCCACTGGCTGCATTCCCAGAGTCCCTCCCTGTGCATGCGGCCCCGATCTAATGCCCTCATTCTTCACTAGATTCGCAAACTAGTTATTTTGTGGTCCGTCTCCGGTTCTAGGCTGTGGAGCACTGAAGGACCAGGGTGGGCTTTATCTTACTATTTCCCATACCCTACAGATGCTCAATTCCAGGCAGAAAGAGGAGAGTAGACCAAGGTCCGGTGGCAGGAAAGTACGCGCGTTGCGCGGGGTCGGAGCGGCCGGAGACACAGGGGTCTGGGGGAAGACCTCGGGACCTCGCGTGCCCGCCGCTCTCCGCACTCTTCCGCCTCCCAGGCGGGTTCCCACCCGGGGCGAGCCCCTCGGGTCCCCCTGCGTCCCCCGCACCCCGCACCCCGCTCCGATTCACGATGTCAACCGCACCTCTTCCACATGCGCCTCGACGCGCGTGCGCAGAGCCCTCGCCCTCCGTGGCCCATCTTTCCAAAAGCTCAGAGAGCTTCGCATTTCATCATCTCACCTTGTCACTCACAATGGAGAGAGTAGGCCCACAGCTTCGCAAGGCCGGAACTATAAACACCTTGAATTTGGGAACGAGTGTGGGAAGCTCAAGACAGCGCCCTACAGCGACAGAGCGCAGGCGCAAGGCCGGTCTCGCGATACCTCACAGTTGCCTTGGTAACCCGCTGCTCATAAATTCCACCACTTGGTCTGGGGGCTATTTTACAGTCCGTAGTCCCCGGAAGGCTGATTCTCTCCTCTCTCGTCCGCTCCCTTGTAATCCAATTTCTATCTTTCAGCGCCTGGCGGGCTGGCTCGCTCTTTCTCTTCTCCGTTTTCTGTATTTGGCTTGCCTAAGGGGACGCAAAACCCTAGTCCCTGTCCCAGTGTCTCGGTCGCCTTTCTGGCACCAGGAAAATCAAGAGGTGGTTGGAGATTAAAAGAACGTGCCTACAGGCAACAATGTAGGCAATCTTGAGCCCTCTGAAAGAGGAGGGTAAATGCTTCTTTGCGTTCTGCGACAGCAGCTCTGAAAACTCCCAACGTCTGCTGTAGCTGCTCCGACCGGTGAAAACGGAAGGTACGAATGGCGTCGCTGGGAAGTCATGGACAGCTGTAGAACAGTTGAAGGACATTTGCAAGGTCAGCCATCTGAAACTGTTGATTCACCCGTGGCGAGAACTTAGAAGAAAGTAGGTTGCTTCTGACCTAAAGAGCCTCCTTCGCCACCCCAGTCCTTTCTCTTTTCCAGCCTAACTTAACCCCCCTTATTTTTCCTCTCTCCATTTTTCTCAGAACTTTTCCCTTCTCAATCTCTTCACTGTTCGTTTGGTTTTCCATTTTTTAATCTATTTTCTCCATCTTCAGTTTGTATCACCTACATAGTATCCAACTGGCCATAAAGAAAAGGAAACATGGGGCGCCTGGGTGGCTCAGTCCTTGGGCGTCTGCCTTTGGCTCGGGGCGTGATCCCGGTGTTATGGGATCGAGCCCCACATCAGGCTCCTCCGCTGGGAGCCTGCTTCTTCCTCTCCCACTCCCCCTGCTTGTGTTCCCTCTCTTGCTGGCTGTCTCTCTGTCAAATAAATAAATAAAATCTTAAAAAAAAAAAAAAAAAAAGAAAAGGAAACAAAAAACCGCGTTCCTTTTGATCAAAGATTTCTGCAGGTTACACAGGGTTAAAGTACAATGTGATTTTTTAAAGTCACAATTAAAAGATTAAAAAGAATGAAGTTACAACGAGTTTGAGTGTAACAGACTTTTGTTTCATAAAATGAGTGTTACGGCTCATTATGATAAACTGCAAACATCCAGTCTTAACTCTAGCTCAAGTAGTCTTAGATCCAGCTTTCAAGCTGTAAGAGAAATGCAGACACACATATCTAATTGAAATGCTAGAGTAATGGGAAGGAATTGTGCACGAGTTTTGTCCTCCTAAGGTTCCAGAGTGTATATAGATTTATAGCATCATCTCAATTTACATTCGTTCTATGAAGATTACCTAGCGTTACATCCCAGGGCTCTGGAACCCTTTGCCTACTTGAAATCCTCACTTCCTCTCTGGCTTGCCCAGTGACCCCTAAAGCAAGCTAATTAACGCTCTCCGTGAAGTGATAAAAATAGTACCTGTTGTGCTTATTAGAAGAGATAATACATAAGATGATTAGCACAGTCCCTGGCACGCAGAAAGTGCTTGATAATTCTGTGATGCATCTAGTGACAACCTGGATGAGGAGTTAATAAAAGTTGACAGTAGCCTCTATGACTTTAGTGCTTGTGTTTTATTTTGAGACTACCAATATAATTTCCACAAGAATTTTGCTAAAGTGAGTAACTGCATTTTAAAGGTAATTTCCCTCATTTGGATCACACAAACATTACACGAAAAAGTAAACAATCCTCCCATGACCCGATTACCTCAAAACATATTTCCTTTCTGTGTTCCCTTGTAATTTGTTTCACATTTATACATGCATTTAAATTGTGAAATAACACAGATTAAATTTTGTGTTCTGATTTTCTTCCCATATAACACTTTTGAGTGTTTCTCACATAGTCTTCAAGTTATCGCTTTAACTCATATATGTGTTGTATGTGTGTATATGTGTGTTATATATATATACGTATATATAACACACATATACACATGACATTTAATGACAGGTGTTACAATTATTTTACCCTGTAAAACCTCAGATTGGTTTTTGAATAATAAAGTTTTCTTTTTATATTAACTCTAGAATTGGACTGTTCTTAAATTTATATGCTTGTCATGATGTAAGAGTGCCTTAAGGGACCTGGTGATAAATTGTGTCATTAGAGGCAATGTAAACGTGAGGTGTTTGAAGCAGTTAAGTGATGTCTAAGTAACAGCTGGTTGCAGTGCCACATGTTTGTAGATAAGGTCAGTCAGGAGAAAAAGAATCTAATTGGATTTAGACCATTTATTACACTTACAAGACAGTAAAAGCAAGATCAGCAGGATGTCCATTCCCTGCATCCTTACACCCATGGGACAACATCCCTAGTCCCAGAGATCAATAACCATAGGTGTCATGAGTGATGCGTCACTCTGCATTGACAAATCAACTTTACACTTCAGCTGAACAGTTTTATAGACTGACACAGAAGCCCACAGCTGTACCCTAAGGTGGCAAGGGGATAGGGGGAAAGGGGAGGGCAACATGAAATGCATTAGTCTCCACTAAAAGTAAAGAAAAGGAAGAGAAACACCTTTGTTTGAGTTTCCCACAAGATAGGGACCTAGGGGCTCTTGGGGGCTTAGTAGGTTAAGCATCCAACTCTTGATTTTGGCTCAGGTCATGATCTCAGGGTTGTGAGATTGAGCCCTGCTATTTAAGATTCTCTCTCTCCCTAACCCCCCCCCCAACCACCACCACTCCCTCTCTCTCTAAAACAAACATACAGACAAAAAAGATTACAACCTTGCTCCAGGAAGAATCCCAGGCATTCTGCCAAGACTCAGACTGCAGTCAAGCCTTGCCTACATGGCTAGGTAGAGACGTGCAAGGTTGTCAGGGGGCCTTGGCAGAGAGCTGTCCTTCTGTTAAAAAGGAGAGATTTGAAAGACCTTACATCAAATGGTCACTAAGGTGTTTGGGATGTTCTTTTTTTTTTTTTTTAAGTAGACTATTTATTAGAATTTTGTTTTTTTTTTAATAGGCAAAAGCCTAATGTAATGTGATGCTAAGCTTTAGATTTTCCATAGGTCCTAAAGAGCCAGCAACAGTAATTTTGGAAAGTGTATGATATAAAATCAGCTGCAGGTAACTATTCAAAATATACCATAGCTATACATAAACATAAACCCATAATTTTAGAATTATTTAAAGTATAGAAATTTATATGAATTAAATTATCAGGGAATTCTTTCTGAAGCAATATGAGAACGAGTGACTGAGAAGCACTTTTATTTTTTTTAAAGATTTTATTTTTTTGACAGAGAGACAGCCAGCGAGGAGGGAACACAAGCAGAGGGAGTGGGAGAGGAAGAAGCAGGCTCCCAGCAGAGCAAGGAGCCCAATGTGGGGCTCGATCCCAGGACTCTGCGATCATGCTCTGAGCTGAAGGCGGACGCTTGACGACTGAGCCACCCAGGCGCCCCTGAGAAACACTTTTAATGTGGAAATGTGCCCGTATGTCTATAAGTATGTATTAGGTGAAAAATATAAATAGCATTTTACTTCGTGCACCGGTTTCATTGAGTATCTTTTATGTGTCAAGCAATATGCCAGATGCTCGATACATAAGAATGTTTCCTTCCTTTTTTCAAAAGGTAACAGTATTTATTGAATTCTGAGTGTTAGGGATAAAGCAGTGACTAGATCTCAAGGAAACCCTGAATAGCCCAAACAATCTTGGAAATGAAGAACAAAATTGGAGGACTCACACTTTCTGATATTAAAAACTTACTACAAATCTACAGTAATCAAAACAGTGTGGTATTGGCATAAAGACAGACAGTGGAATAGCGAGCCCAGAAATAAACTCTCACATATATGGTCAATTAATTTTTGACAAAGAGGCCAAGACAATTTAATGGGGAAGGAGCTTTTTTTTCAACAAACGGTGCTGGGAAAACTGGATATCCACATGCATATGAATGAAGTTGGACCCTTACTTATACCCCATACAAAAATTAACTCAAAGTGGGGCACCTGGGTGGCAGTCAGTTAAGCATCCAACTCTCAGTTCGGCTCAAGTTGTGATCTCACTCAGGGTCATGATCTCAGGGTTGTGAGAGCAAGCCCTGCATCGGGCTCTGTGCTCAGCACGGAATCCGCTTAAGATGCTGTCTCTCCCTCTGCCCCTCCTGCTTGTGCGCTTGCTCTCTCTCTCTCCAAAATAAATAAATAAATCTTTAAAAAAATTAACTCAAAGTGGATCAAAAATCTAAACTTAAGGGCTAAAACTATGAAACTCTTAAAACGTAGGGGAAAAATCTTCATGACACTGAATTTGGTAATGATATCTTGGATATGACAACAAAAGAACAGGTAGCAAAAGAAAAAATAGAAAAATTGAATCTTCATCAAAATTAAAACTTTTTGGGGCGCCTGGGTGGCTCAGTTGGTTGAGCGCCTGGCTCTTGATCTCAGCTCAGGTCTTGATCTCATGGTGGTGAGTTCAAACCCCATGTTGGGCTCCATGCTGGGTGTGGAGCCTACTTAAAAAAAATTCTAAAACAAGATTTTTTGTGCATCAAGGGACACTATCAAGAGAGTGAAAAGAAAACCCACAGAATGGGAAAAGATATTTGCAAATCATATGTGATAAGGGATTAATATTCAGAATATATTAAAACTACAACTCAACAACAAAAAACAAAAACAAAAAAAGCCTATGGGGCACCTGGCTGGATCAGTCCATAGAGCATGCAACTCTTGATCTTGGGGTTGTGAGTTTGAGCCCCCCAAAAAACCAATTCAAGGGGTGCCTGGCTAGCTCAGTCAGTTGGGCTGGTTAGAATGTGAAATGGTACAGCTGCTTTGGAAAACAGTTTGTCAATTCTTCTGAAAGGTAAGACACAGAATTATGATATAACCCAGCAATTCCACTCCCACTGAAAAGAATTGAAAGCAGGGACTCATCAGATACTTGCATGCCAGTGTTCTTAGCTGCATTATCGACAATAGCCAAAGGGTAGAAACAATTCAGACGCCTACCAATGATTGAGTGGAGTCATATTTACGTACAATGGAATATTATTCAGTCATAAAAAGGAATAAAGTACTGACATCTGCTACAACATGGATGAACCTGAAAAACATTATGCTAAGTGAAATAAGCCAGTCGCAAAAGGACAAATATTGTGCAATTACACTTTATTAGGTACCTAGACTAGACAAATTCATACAGATAGTAGGTAGAACAGAGGCTGAGGAGAGACGGGAATGAGAAGTTGTTTAATGGGTGCAGAGTTTCTATTTAGGTGGATGAAAAAAATTTGGAAATAGTGGTGATGGTTACACAGCATTACAAATGCACTTAATGCCACTCAAAATACTATTTTTCACTATTTTTCTTTACTATTCCTTTTTTTCTTCTCAGTTTCATTTTTTCTTTATTTTTTTTCTCATTTTCCTTTCAAAAATTTTGTCTCCCTTTTTCTTTTATTTGGTTTGTTAGTATTTGGTGTTGTTTATTTGTATGCTTGCCTGGCATTGTGTTTTGATTCCATTATAGAGATCAGTTCATCAGGTGGACTCTGGAGTTGATTTTCTCTTGAGGCGATGTGGGCCAAGCATCTGACCAGCTTCTCCCGATTTTAAGTTGACCTTGGGATACCTTGACTCCAAGGTCAGCAGTAAGTCCAACATGCTGCTGGGCCTCTCAGCCATCCCTGCTGGGGAGGAGATCTGTGTGGACAGCCACCGACCCTCAAGACCATCACCAAGGGTAACTTGACCAAGCTGAAGCTGGCCCGCCACATCCTGCTTTAGGAAAGAGGTAGTCATTAAGGTCAGTGGCAAGACATAGGAGAACTCCTCCAAACATCAGACTGTCCTGTGAAGTAAGAATCAAGAAGGTCTTGAACCATCCCCAAACAATCATTTCAAGTGATCCAGACTGAGTAAACACTCTGCCTTGTCACGGAGTCCTCTAGTGAAACAGAGGTGCTGGAGTTCCTAGTGACTCATGGAAGTCTGTAAGAAAAAAAAGGCCGCAGGCAAATTCTGTCAGGTAATGTCTGCGGGTACAGTCCCTAGAAGTGTGTCGTTCGTAGAGTTAAAGGCAGAACACCTGCTCTTGGATGCTGACGTGATAATCAAGTTTGAAGACTTTGGCTTCAGTAACAGTTCGCCTTTGGCAACAGCTGGGTACCTCCTTTGGCAGCCCTCCCTTTATGCTGCCCTGGAACTCTTCCAGGGCCAAATAAGATGGATCTGCAGTGGCATGTGGAACCTGAGGGCCATCCTGTAGACTTGGTCGTCAGACCCCTGCCTTCTAGGAGCTGCAGGACCAGGTGGGTACTCAGGGGAATGTACCATATCCCCATTTACATTACAGGGGATGTGAAAAACTGCTCAAGAAATGTCTCGTCCTCAGTCCCAGCGAGAGAGCACTTTAGAGCTCACGATCCATGGGTGAATACAGGTCGTGGGGAAGAACGAAAGCCATATGTGGAGCCACTCCTTGACCACAAGGGAGCCTGGCTGAGTTGATGGTGTCCGTGTGTCACACAGGGAAGAGAGCCAAGACTCGCTGATGGGCCATAAGCACAACAAAGTGATGGCCACCTATTTGCTCCTGAGTTGCAAGAGAGCCGAGCTGGAGGGCCTAACTGCCAGAGTCCAGGGCCTCCACAGCCTCTGCTCTCCTCCACACCCCACCACTATGCCCTGATCTCCCAACGAGGCCCCATCTGCACCAGGGAGCCACACGCCACAGCCCAACCAGGCCTCAGGGCTGTGCCCCCCCAGAGGGGACCTGTGAGGTGCCCCAGCCCAGCCCAGCCTCCCACAGACTTGTGTCCCTCTGGCCCCTTCTTCCAACCGCACATCAGAAGTAGTGGCAAAGCCACAGAAGAAACCAATCCCCCGCCGCAGGGTTTGTCGGAAGGAAACTCCATCCACCTGGGCAACTTCCCACAGATGAGCCACCCGCATATCTCCTTGGACAGCAGCCAGGGCCTGCAGGGGCCCCTGGGAACTTCTTCAGCAGGTTCGGCTTCAAGTTTATACAGAGACATCTGTGTTTCAGGTTTGCCAGAAAAACCTGAGAGCAGACACTGATAGGAGACACTCAAACCTCGCAGAGTGGGAGCAGAAACAGTGGTAAAGGAAACACTGGGGGAGGCCAAGTGATGCTCTTTGCACTTGACAGGGAATGTGAAAAGCATGAACTTCATGGAGCCCAATGAGAAGGTGCAGGAGACCGGCCCGCGCTGCCGGCAAACAGTGGCCAGCATGGACTGAGCAAGAAATTCGCGCTGCTGCTGGGTGTGCAGGGCGTGTGGCCAAGAGGATTTTTTTTTGCGCAGTGGATGGTGGGGGTCTAAACGGTCACAGTTGTCTCTCAACGGAGTTCCGTTTCAGTGGAGTGCCGCGCCTCTGCAGCGTTCAAAACCATTGCCTCCAAAATCACGGCCGCTTAACCATTACACGGCTGCCAGGAGCCTCCAGGGAGACAAGGGGAGAGGCCACCGCGCCCCTCCCTGGGCAAGACTGCAGAAGCCCCACGGCCTCGCTTGCGCGGGGGCCCCCAAGGCTCTGCAGCGCTCGGCCCGCGGTTCTTGCGTGCTCGTGGGCAGGGGAGTTGGTGTTTGCAGAGGGCAGTTTGGCAAGGTATCGGAGCCCTGAACAGGTTCTTTTGGGAAAAATCCCATGGGTGACATTCACTGAGGGCTTCACTAGCCTTAGAGGACCTCTAATGCCAAAACGAGTTTGGGGTGTATCGTAAGAAAGCGGGGTGCCGCTGACGTGTGCACGCTCAATGCTAGAACACTCTGACCGCAAGTCCGAGAACGGGTGGAATAAGCAGCTAGGCTTCCCCTGTGCTTCGACAGTGGCTTTAACCTCCGGGGTCGGAAGTGAAGGCGGCAGCACGAGGAGAATCAGCTCGAACGTCACTGGCCGCGGTGCGACCTTCTGTCATTTGTGATCCTCTCCATTCTGCAGAATTTATTCCAGAATACAGACACAGGAGGATGCTTTCTCAACTTGTTTTACGTACTGGCATAATGCTGGCGTAGGAAAATAAACTAATTAATTAATTAATTAATTAATGTATGTCTGAGGAAGGGAAGTTACAAAATAAACATGGATGAAAAACACCGTCAAAATATAGCCCACAATCCAGTAATGCATTTAGTCAAGGTCAGGTGGAGATTAATAAGGAATGCAAGGTTGGTTTAGCAATTGAATTATCCTGACTCCTCTCTTTCCTTCACACCCCATTTAGAATCTACTGGGGACTGTTGTTGACTCTATCTTCAAAATATATCCAGAATCTGAAATACTTCTCATAACCTCCACCGTTATCACCTGAGTTTAAGACACCCATAAGTTCTTCCCTGGATTCTAATTTTAGTAAGGATTTTGCTGCCAACCTTGTTCCCCTATAGTCTCTTTTCAACACAGCAACAAGAATGATTTTTTTTTTAAGATTTATTTATTTGAGAGAGAGAGTGTGTGCAGTGGGGGTTGGGGGGAGAGGGCAGAGGGAGAGGAGTAGAGAGCCTCAAGTAGACTCTGTGCTGAGCATGGAGCCTGACGTGGGGCTCAATCCCACCTCAGGAGGTCATGACCTGAGCCAAAACCAAGAGTTGGACCCTTAACTGATTGTGCCATCCAGGCACCCCCAAGAGTGATCCTTTTAAAAAGTAAGTTGTATTATGTCAGATCTTTCTCAAAACTCTTCAGTGGTTCTGTTTCATTCCCACTTAACCCCAAATGTCTTTGTGTGAGGCCGTATGCAATCTGGTCTCCATCTTCTATTCTCTGACCTCTTCTACTATTCTGCTCTGGCTACCTGGGCTCCTTGCTGTTCCTCACAGCTGCCGGGGAAGCTCATTCCTTAGGGCCTTTGTAGAGGATGCTGCCTTTGCAAGGGAAGCTCTTAGGGCTCTTCCTGGTCAGCTCCTTCACCCTGCTTCAAGCTTTTAATCAAATGTCATCTTCTCAAAGAGACCTACCCTGATTACCCTATTTACCATTGCAGGTCACCTCATCATCCCACATACCCAAGACTTCCCATCTCTTTTGCTCTGCTCCTTTTTAAAATAGCATTTATTACCTCATATCTTTTAATAGACCATATAATTTGCTTATTATATGTGTTATTGTCTGTAATCCCCAACCAGAATGTAATGTGAGGATAAGGATCTTGTTTGCTCTGTTGACTGTTTTTCAAGAACCTAAAACAGTGCCTTGCTCATATTAGGTACCCAATAACTGTTTGAATGAATGAAAGAATGAATAAGGAAGATAGGATGGAATGGAATCAGGAGAGTCACAAAGGTAAAGGTAATGTTCTATTTCTTAAACTGGTGGTAGGTTCATAAATGTGCCCTTTGTTTTTAGAATTATATATAGATATATGGATATTGGCTTGTAATCAATATTTAATAAACAGTAAAAAAAAGGGGGGGGGGGACTTGAATGTCCAAATTGACTCACTCCCTAAGGAAAACTGAGTATTTACTATACCTAGTATATTATTATCACTGGGCAGAAGACATCAGTATTTCCATTTCTTTTCTTTCTTTTTATTCTATGGAACAAGACACGATAGCTCTAGCGTCTTTTCAGGGGAGAGCAACTCAAGAGAAGAACATGCTTTGAAAACGGTTCTTAGAAGAACGTTCTAGACTTAGAGAATAAAATAGAGCACAGTGTACCTTCGCTCTCCCCTTTTCCAGATTTCTTATAATGACTATAATGCCCAAATGTCTCAGCTCTAGAAACACGCCGATACTGGAGGTCGCCCCCAGTATTTCCCTACTGAAACACTGTTAGGGCTTCCTCAGCAGAGAAAGCACTCACTGCTCTGAAGTTGCCATTTGCCTTTGTATCCCAAAGTGTATTTCCCATCCCCTGCAAATTTAAAAACTGAAAACCAAAAAATCAGTACATTTTGCGACCACTTGCTTTTTGTCTTTTACTTGGAAATTCATTGGTTACACCATGAAAATATTTTCAAGGAGAAAATGTAAAAACCAGGGGATTTACATGAAAAGGTAAGGCAGATAATTTTTTTTTTTTACATTTTATTTATTTATTAGAGAGAGAGAGAGAGACAGAACACAAGCAGGAGGGACAGAGGGAGAGGGAGAAGCAGAGTCCCCACTGAGCAGGGACCCCCCATATGTGGGGCTCCATCCCAGGACCCTGGGATCACGACCGGAGCCTCAGGTAGATGCTTTGCCGACTGAGCCACCCAGGCGCCCAAGCAAATATTTTTTAAATGTAGTTTTATGCAAAAACAAGCTAAAATGTTTTGGGGCCTTTCGTCTCCATCACTTGGATTGTTATGTGTTAGACGTTTCAGATCAGCAACTCTCTAAACCCTGAATTTGTCAGTTCTTCCAGTCACTTCACTCCACGAAGCTTTCTTAAAAGAGTCGGAAATGAACTCCTGTGACCCGGAAATGCTGTTCCGTTCTTTGAAAACTTAATCAAACGTGCATCACTGCCCCATTCGTGTGTCTGCAGACTTGCAGCCACATTGAATTTGTTGCCCTGGAGAATGGGGTCAAATTGAATAGGTGCATACGTCTGTGCCCTTACAATAACCGAGAACTAGTTAGGGTGTTTGCAGCACGTGTCCAAAACGTGTTTTTGCTGTTTAAAGAGAAGACGCCTTTTTCATTCCTGATGAAGTGTGCCTAGAGATATGAGAGGAGATTTGAGAAGTCTCAAAAAACTGCCATCCAGGTTTCTAGGAATTACGAAAGGGCAGAGGGATATATCTACAAAAAGGAATCCCCACCGAGGTCCGTGCCCTAAGGAGACTTCTCTGGATTTCCAGCAAACAACCTCTTGAGAAAGAATTGGGGAGCGAGCCAGGAGCGGAGAGGAACTCATTTAAATTCCCTGCTCCTCGCCTTTGCAGTTGCAGCGGCGCTGGCTGCCAACCCCGGCGCGCTGCAGCCTGGGGTTCGGGCGGGCGCGCGGGTCAGGGCAGGTGCCACTCACTGCTCAGCTCCGCCCCTAGTACTGGTGGCCAATGGGAACCAGCCTGGCTCACAGCGCAGCCAATGGGAGCCAGCGGGCGGAGGTGCGCCGCCATTTAAGGAGGCCCGCGGAACCGGCTCTGGGGACCGGTGCTTCAGGAGTGCGGTGGTAGGTGGGTGCTGTCAACCATGCCTTTGCAGGTGAGTCGAAGGGTGCGGAGGCCGCACCAGAGGGCTTCCTCCTCAGAGGGAAGCGTTCGAGTGGGGTGTGGGGCAGGCTTAACGCCCCTGGGTGGCGGGTGACTCGAAACTGGAGCTTGGAACGGCTGTCGCCCGCAGTTCTCGCGCCCCCAGACCCCCGGAAGTTGTCCTGAGTGACCCTGCAGACACTCCCACCCCCATCGCGAGCGCCCGCTTATTGCAGTGGGGACCACACCGGTGCCATTGTTGGCTGCGAGCCGGGGCTCCCTATGGCAACACTTGTGAACCCCGGGGATTGGTTACTCGAAGAGTAAGCGCTGGCCCCCGGGAGGGCAGACGCCCGGTTGCTCCCGGAGGACCAGGCGGCCCTGCTCCGCTCGCTCTGTCCATCTGGGAGAGGAAGGCGAGGGCGGCTGGGATCCCACCCGCGCCCCCTCGCTCCCTGGTAAGACAAATGTTTTTCTGTTCGAGATCTGTAAAACTACAAAATAGTAGTTCTGCTGATATGAGAAAAAATATATATTCAGGGTGGGAAATTTGGGGAAAGAGAACAAATATAAAGTAAGTAAAAACCATTTGGAATTCCTTCACCCAGATGATAACCACTGCGAACATGAGGGATTACTTTCTTGTGTGTGTGAAAAATGTGTGTGTGTATATGTGCCTGCATGTGCTTGCATGTGTACATATATGTGCATATGTGTGTATATATACACACTGATTTGATTATATTCTGAAGCATATACAGTTTTGTTGCTATAACTAACACTGTATTAGGAGCATTTTTCATCATTAAATATTCTCCTAAAATAAAATTTGAAAAAAAATATCTGCATACAATTTCACAGAATGAGCATGGCTCACTTCTTTAAGGATTCTTTTTTTTTTTTTTTTTTTAAGATTTAGTTTTATTTTACGGGGGTTGGGGGGGTGGGAGGGGCAGAGAGAGAATCCTCAAGTAGGCTCTACGCCCAGCACAGAGCCCCACATGGGGCTCAATCCCAGGACCTTGAGATCACTAACTGAGCCAAAATCAAGAGTTGAAGTCTTACCCCACTGAGCCACCCAGGTGCTAGGGTTCCTTGAGCAGTAAGTTATGGTGACTAAAGGCACATACTCCAGAGTCGGCCAGGTTCAAATCCAAACCTCACCCCTTCCTAGCCTGTAACCTCTCTGTGCCTGTTTCCTCATTGAAAAACGGAGGCGAGGGACTGTCCAGATTAATGAGCTACATGTATAGAGCATTTAAAACAGCACCTGGCATGTGGTAAGTACCCAATAAGGGTAAGTGTGTCCTTGAACATTTAGATATTTCTCTCTTGTGTAGGACATATAATTCATATTGAGATTTTTCTCAAAGTAATCAAATCTTTCAATATCGAAACTTTATTCCTTTTTTAGCTTAGTATTTTGTTTTGTTTGGCAAACAAATGGGATTTCTAATTCAGCTATAACCTCCAAACTTTATTTTAAACTTAAAATATGTTTACTTCAGTAGCAAAGCTTTTAGCAAAGCTGAGAGCCAGGTAAACTGGATGTCTTTCTTTTTTAGAAGATGATGCTTGAAGGCAGACTGCTTCTTCAAGAAGCTGCATCTTTTCAAGTCTTGGGGATTTGTGATTTTACAGTGGGCAAAAAACTAATCCTTTCCCTCCATACGTGTTTGTATGACCTAAGAACCATACAGTGTGAGAATTTACGATCTTCCTAATTCACATCCTCAATGGGAAGTGATTGCTCAAAAAGGCTTTGTCAGGGTGTCTGGGGGGCTCATTTGGTTGAGCATCCATTTCTTGGTTTCACCTCCGGTCATGATCTCAGGGTTGTGAGATCAAGCCCCACATTGGGCTCTGCACTCACCATGGAGTCTGCTTGAGATTCTCTCCTCCCTCTCCTACCCCTCACCCCGCTCACACACTCTCTTTCTAAAATAAGTAAATAAATCTTAAAAAAAAAAAAAAAAGGTTTTGTCAGCCTCATGTTGTGGGATGACCATGTTCTTTGGCTGCAGAAAGTAAAACTAGATTAGGTGAGAGTGACCTTCAGAGGCTATTTTCAGGTGTGACGAAATTGGAAAGGAAATTTACCCAGACGCCAGGGTGGTCAGTACTCTTAGGTGGTAAGAGGGTAGAGGGTTCCAACTCCAGGAAAGCAGGATGCACCCTCTGTGAGTGTTGGTGGTGACACTGGGGTCACTGATATACCAAGGTGTAGTCGCAGGGCCTGTGAAAACATGAACAGGAGAGACTCTGGTGAGAGACCTTAAGGCCGATTGTTCTGAAGACTCTCAAGCACAGTTGTGAGGGGAATGATGAACACAGGCATTCAAGCAGGACACCGAGGCCCCCAGGGCTAGAAGAATGAGCTCAGCAGAGGCTGAAATTCCTCACCAAAAGCAATGAGCCCAGTTCCACAGTGGCACAGGGCATTACTAAACTTCCCGTTTGGCCCAGAATGCTTTGGAATTAAGTGTAAACAACTGTACATTTAAAGCTGTTTCTCATCTGTGATAGCTTTCAAACTCTCCTAATATCCACTTATTCATTTATTCACCAAGGACGCAGAGGGGCTTTTACTGCTCACCAGTGCTCTCTGTAAGGCATGGCTCTTGCTTCCAAGATGAATGCTTATACCTCCCTCTGTTACGCATATGTGGGGAACAAAGCCAGTCCCACTGGCTTTCATGTTGAGCCCTAATACCTGCTGTCCATGCCACCTGGAACACCCTTCCATGCTCCTGTCCATCCAACAGGTGCTGACCCCTCGGGCTTAGCTAAGTGCCATCTCCTCTGGGAAGGCTTCTTCTTCTTTTTTTTTTTTTTAAGATTTTATTTATTTATTCGACAGAGATAGAGACAGCCAGCGAGAGAGGGAACACAAGCAGGGGGACTGGGAGAGGAAGAAGCAGGCTCTTAGCGGAGGAGCCTGATGTGGGGCTCGATCTCAGAATGCCAGGATCACGCCCTGAGTGTGAAGGCAGATATGCATAACAACTGCGCCACCCAGGGGCCCCTGGGAAGGCTTCTTCCACACCTGCTGACGCTCCCTCCTCTACATCCCCAGAGGGCCCGCAGCTCTTCCACCAGAGCAAGTATCACATGATCGTTGTTGACCTGCTCATCTCCCACTAGAGCCTGAGCTCCTTGAGCGCCGGCGGCCCTGTTCATCCCTGTCTGCCTGGCAAAGGCCTGGTACATAATAGGTGTTCAATACATTTGTTAAGTAGTATGATCCAAGTGATGAGCTCTGGGTGGGCAGAGTCAACAGAACGAAATAAAAAATATATCTGTTCTTAATAGTATTTAATCTTAACACCTTCCCACTGAAGTTAATAGTATCATTTTTTTTTTGGCTGAGGCTGAATCTCAGAGGAGCTTTGTTGCTTGCATAAAATCCCATGGCATTATGTCTCAAAGCTAGAATTCAAACCCAAGATCGTGATGTGAGGCCAGTGTTCTTTCCCCTAGAGCCCATCGTGGTTAAACTGGGAAAGGCCCCATAGAGGAGGGTACATTGGACCCTCATCATGG
>NW_024425675.1:19578771-19633546 GCF_017311325.1 Ursus maritimus
CAAGTTGTGGCACCACAAATGTCATGCTGGATGGAGAGCATGATCTTGGCCCCTGCTCTGGAACAGGCTTCTGTACCCTGGAAGGGAGACGGAACAGGGATCCCTGAAGTTGTGTGTGAAACCTGGTCAGGGCCTGACCTCTTGTGGAGAGGGTCCAAGACTTTCATTAGGTTGTCACATGGTTCCATGCCCCACCCCCCACCCTGTATATGAAGAACAATTTTCCAAAAATTCCTTCTGGAAGGCAGGGACCTAGTATGGTTGTTGAGAAGCCTTAGAATTCTCCTCAAGCCTTGGCTTGCCAAGAAGAATTGAGTTGCTGTCACTGGAGAAGGGCACAAGACCTCACAGCAAGCAGACAACCTGAGACGCTGGTAAATTGGAAGGGGGAGATCCCTACCCTCTCTGAAGAGCCCTGCCCTTAGGAAGCCCTGGGAGCTTATGGAGCATTTTCATTTTATCCTTATTACAGGCACAATATGTACACACTACAGAACATTTGGAGAGCACAGAAAGCATTAAAAACCCAGAGAACTTAACAATAATCAGAGGCAATTATTGTTTCCATATCTTAATATATTTCTTGCTAGTCTTTATTTTACAAAGCTGAGTGTATAAAAATAATTTTGTATTTGTTAAGTCAAAGTGTTTTTTGTCTTCATTCTGAGTATTTTTTTCCATTTTTTTCTAGAATTAGTTTTGTTTTTGTTTTTTCCAAAGAGACTTCAAATAATAGTGGTAACCTTCATTAAACACTCACCATGTCCCAGGCACTATTTTAAATATTTTAGATGTGTTAACCTATTTAAATCTTCCTAACAACCTTGTGGATAGGTGGTATTATTGTCCTATATTCTGGATGAGAAAAAAGACACAAGTTAAATAACTTGCCGAAGGATACACAGCTCTTAAGTAATGAAGCTGAGATCCTAACTGAGGCTGTCTGGCTCTAGAGCCTGTTTTCTTTCTTTCTTTCTTTCTTTCTTTCTTTCTTTCTTTCTTTCTTTCTTTCTTTCTTTCTTTCTTTCTTTCTTTCTTTTTCTTCCTTCCTTCCTTCCTTCCTTCCTTCCTTTTTACTTATTTATTTATTTATTTATTTGCTCTTTTCCTTTTTACTCTTTTTTTATTTAGAGAGAGAGAGTGCACTCAAGCAGAGGGAAGGGCAGAGGGAGAGGGAAAGAGAGAATCTCAAGCCGACTCCGCACTGAGCCTGATGCGGGGCTCGATTTCACACCCCCGAGATCATGACCTGAGCCAAAATCAAGAATGGGACGCTCAACCGACTGAGCCACCCAGGCAACCCTAGAGCCTGTCTTCTTAGGACATCGTTTAAAGCAGTTGATAACTTCCTAGAAAGACACTCAGAAAGGTGAGGCAGAGTGTGTGACCCTTGTCACATGCATTCATGCTTCTTAGACCCCTGTAGGGATTAATTAGGAGGCGGGGCCATTTTCAAGGTTATTTAGTTTGGAGAACCCAGTCTCTGATTTACAGGTGATTTTTGTTCATCACCAAACAATTGCTCTCTAGCTGTATACTGTCCTGTCTTTGGCACGGGATGAAAACTTGATTCAGCAACTCTGCTGAGATCCCTGGGGTTCTGACATGACAGCAGGGCTATCCACTTTCTCTACTAGGAGTTTGGATCTTTGGATCAAAGGGAGCTATGCATTGGAGAAAGAAAATGGGGGTGGGGGTAGAATGCCTCCTGGAGCTTCTCTTGTTTGATACCCAGGCTGGTGACATTTCCTGCTTATCCCTGATTTAAATAACACAAGGTAAAATACAGTGTATTTTTTTTAAAAGGAATAGAAAAATTATATTAAGGAAAATAGTCACCAAAGCCCTTTTTAAGTCAACAAAGAGGTTAAAAGAGGAGGGATAAAGCTAGGAGCACATAGGGAGCACCTGGCTGGCTTAGTCAGTGGAGCATACAACTTTTGATCTCAGGGTTTTGCTTGGGGGTAGAGATAACTTAAAGAAATAAAAAACAAAATAAAATCTTCAAAAAAGTATCGGGAGCACATAGACATTCATTTGTGTATAATATTCCAATTTGTGGAGTTTATATGCTTTTAACTTATAAAAAGAAATGTGTAGGGGCACCTGGGTGGCTCAGTCAGTTGAGCATCTGACTTGGTTTCTGCTCAGGTCGTGATCGCCACATTGTGGGATCCAGCCCCTCGTTGGGCTCCGTACTCAGCAGGGAGTCTGCTTGGGATTCTCTCCCTCTCTCTCACCCCCCAAATAAAGCAATAAATCTTTTAAAAAAATAAAATAAAAAGAAATATGTATTGAAATTTCTCTTGATAGATATTTTCCCCACCCTTCACCCGCTCTGGCAACTGCCAGTCTGTCTTCTGTTTTTCTAAGTTTAGTTATTTTAGTTTCCACACGTAAGTGAGGTCCTGCAGCATTTGTCTGTCTCTGTGTGACTTATTTCACCTCACATAATGCTCTCAAGGTCCATCCATGTTGCTGCAAATGGCAGAATCTCCTTCCTTTTTATGGCTGAACAATATTCCATTATGTGTGTACATGTCTACATATAACATATTTTCTTTATACATCCATCATCGGGCACTTAGGTTGTAATTTCCATGTCTTAGCTATTGTAAAGAATGATGCAGTGAACATGGGCGTGCCAGCATCACTGTGAAATAGGGATTTTGCTTCCTTTGGATGTATACCCAGAGATGGAATTACTGAATCACATGGCATTTGTATGTCTTTGTTTATTTTAATTTATAAATGATTTATTGAATTTTTTCAGAAAAACTTATTCTTTAAACTGAATAAGTTCTATACATACAAGTTCTCATTTTTCATTTAGCTTTGATTTACTTCTTAGAAGTTTTCATGTTTCTGACCAGCCACTGTCTTTTAAACCTCTTGGCATTTTGTTTTTTTCTGGGCTCCCCAAGCATTACTCAGAAACTGGTGGCAGCCCTTTTCCCTGGTAACCTCTTATTTTCAAGACATAGGAATTTATTTACAGTAGTTCTGTTGGTTCTGGGACCATATAAAGAATTCTCTCTAAAGGCTTTCGCTGCTTATTGCCTTGAATCTCTCCGACCTTGATCTTCTAGGCTTAGAGCCAAGGGGCTTTTATTCTGGCCCACAGACTGTACTTTTTGTACTTTTTTCAGCTTTCTTGGAATCACTTCCTTTTTCACATTCTTCCTTTTTCTTCTGAACATAATGAGTTTCTTTCAGCTTTCCTGATGATGTCGTTATGTTAGTCTGTCCAGCTGTAGTTAACTTCTCAAGAATATAATCTGGAAGGAGTTTTCTTTGTTGGATGAACAGCCTGTCTTCTTCAGGAGTGCTTTATCCCCAACCTGCTGCTCCCCTTTGTGGTTCTTCCTGGGTGCTGGTCAGTCAGCTCCTCCCGGACAGGCATTGCTGGGCTGCTGGACCAACAGGCGATGCTCTGCCTTCTCCTCCCTGCCCCCCCCAACCCCGCCCAGGTACAGTCGCCCAGACAAGGAATCCTCCTCCTCCTCCTCCCCCCTGGTGGCGCTCTGTCTGCTCCTCCTCCCCCAGGTAATGCCCACCTTGCCTCCTCCACCCCCTATCTCCTCCCTTCCCTCCCCATGTGTTCTGTCTACCTCCCCCCTCCAAGCTCCTCCTCCTCCCCCACCCCCAGGTGTGCTGGCCCTCCTCCACCATCACTGATGCAGGGGTGTGGGAGGTACAAGGCTGGAGCTGCACCATAGCCCATGCAGCATCAGACCACCTCCATTTGTATCTCTTTGGGAAAATGTCTATTTAGTTCCTTTGCCCATTTTTTAATTGATTTTTTCTTTTTGCTATTGAGTGCTATAAGTGCTTTATATATTTTGGATATTAACCACTTTTTATTTATTTATTTATTTTTTTTTTTAAAGATTTTATTTATTTATTCGACAGAGACAGCCAGCGAGAGAGGGAACACAAGCAGGGGGAGTGGGAGAGGAAGAAGCAGGCTCACAGCGGAGGAGCCTGATGTGGGGCTCGATCCCATAACGCCGGGATCACGCCCTGAGCTGAAGGCAGACGCTTAAGGACTGCGCCACCCAGGCGCCCCTAACCACTTTTTAAAGATACATGATTTGCAAATATTTTCTCCCATTCCATAGGTTGCCTTTTCATTTTGTTGGTGGTTTTGTTTACTGTGCAGAAGCTTTCTAGCTTAATGGAGTCTTATGTCTTTATTTTTGTTTTTGTTGCCTTTGCTCTCGGTGTCAGATCCAAACAGTCATTGCCAAGACCACTGTTCAGCAGCTTACCCCCTATGTTTTCTATCAAGGAGTTTTGTGGTCTTAGGTCTTGCATTCAAGTAAGATCTAAACAAAAGGTCTTACTTGACCTGACATTAAGTCCTTTGAGTTGATTTTTTTGCATAGTGTCAGACAGTGGTCCAGTTTCAGTCTTTGGTTTATGGCTGTCAGGTTGTCCTAGCACCATTTGTTGAAGATACTCACTTTCCCCATTCTACATTCTTGGCTTCTTTGTCATAAATTAATCAACCACATATGCATACTTTTATTTCTGGGCCCTCTATTCTGTTTCATTGATCTGTTTGTTTTTAGGCCAATACCATACCGTTTTGATTACTATAGCTTTGTAATATACTTGGGAATCAGGGCATGTCATGACTCCAGCTTTGTTATTCTTTCTCAAGATTGTTTTGGCTGTTCAGGGTCTTTTGTGGTTCTGTACAAACTTTAAGGTTGTTTTTTCTACGTCTGTAAAATATGCCATTGGAATGTTGATAGAAATTGATTGCCATGAATCTGTAGATTGCTTTAGGTAGTATGGACATTTAAACAATAATATTTCTTCAATTCATGAGCATAGAATATCTTTCACTTATTTATGTCTTCTTCAGTTTTTAAAATTTTCAGTATTAAGAATTTTCATTATTGGGGCACCTGGGTGTCTCAATCAGTTAAGCGTCTGACTCTTGATCTCAGCCCAGGTCTTTTTTTTTTTTCCAGCCCAGGTCTTGATTTCAGGGTCGTGGGTTCAAGCCCTGCATTGGGCTCCATGCTGGGCGTGGAGCCTACTTTAAAAAAAAAGAAAAAAAGGAATTTTCACTAATAACAGTTTTATGTAGTTCTTCATATCTTGTCTGAATATCAGGTAAGTACCAGGAGAGGTATCCATAGATTAAAATAAATTAGGATAATTCTGGTAACTAGACCAGTAATAGTTCCATTTGAAAACTTCCTCTTTGAGTTTCCACTGTTTGGTGGTAAATACCCCCAAAATAGACGGGCCTGCTGAAAGTTAGAGAATGCACCGTTTACCTTTTCTTCCTTTTGTTCTAGGCTGATTTTGATAGAATCGCAGAAGATGTGAGGAAGCTGAAAACAAGACCAGATGATGAAGAACTGAAAGAACTCTATGGGCTCTACAAACAATCCGTAGTTGGAGACATCAATATTGGTATTCTGTAGATAGATGGATAGATAGATAGATATACACACACACATGTTAATATTTTTAAATCATATATTTAAAAAAATAATGCATTTCATCTGAACAATATTTATAGAAGCATCGAGTAAAAAGTAAACTGGAAAATATATCTATCCTTCTTTTGGCAGACTGTCCAGGAATGTTAGATTTAAAAGGAAAAGCTAAATGGGAAGCATGGAACCTCCAAAAAGGTTGTTAATTCTTAAATAAGTGAAATAAACTTTCTTAATTTCCCAATACATCAGTCAGTGAGATAATCTGTTTGTGTCTTTCTAGGGCAGTCGAAGGAAGATGCCATGAGTGCATATATTTCTAAAGCAAAAGAGCTGATAGAAAAATATGGAATTTAACATTCAGCTATGAGAAAGTCTTTCTTTTGAAGCCTTCATAATGGTATCGTGTCCTACCATCTAGGGAAGAAATACACCGTTAATTCTTTACATGTCACAAGTATGTTTGCTGTTAACACAAACTGTAATCCTTAGAGGTTATGCTGAAACTATTTAATGAAGTTTTACTCGCTAAAACCAGGTGATTTTTAAAGTTCTTTAAAAAAAAGTATTGCTCTGGTAGTATGTCACAAAAACATTAATGATTTTTTTTTGGCTTATCTGTTTTTCTACAGTAAGTTAGTATTATTGTTATGTGATCAAAACAGTTTATTAAGAGCCAATAGCAAGGTTCTTCCTTTGTTGCACCATGTAGCTTTGAGATTCTCACTGACTTGGGGCTTTGGAAATCATAAACATACCTGGTTCCGTTCCATACTCTGTAATTCTTTACTAGGTGACCTGAGACAAATTACTTCACCTTGCTAAGCCTCATCCATAGAGTAGAGGGGAAAATCAGTATCACAGGGTTGTAAGAATTGAATGATTCTTGAGATAATTGAGAATTGATAATTGAGGAAACTCTATCCTACCTTCAATTTAAAGCATACATTATATAAAACCTAACAACAAATAAACTAAACTTTTTAAAAATAAACGTACAAGTCCATGACTATTCAAAGAAAGAAAAAAATCATCTATCAATTATTTTTCTTTAAATTTTTACACTTAAGACAGAAAAATGTAGTATCTAGTGATAATAAAATGTACAACTTCTATGCCTCTTAATTCAGTTTCATTGAAGTGAAAATGCAGTCTGGAATATCATACTGGCCTAGTCCTCAGTCTTTCTTGCTGCACACAGGTTCCCTGAAAGAAGATAGTCTTGTTTTAGCATTTCTAAAATCAGTTTGAGATTGCATAGGATAAATATCCCAAAAAACAGTGTACTTCTATTCCCTGGATAAGGGTTTGGGTTTGGTATGCTATGACCAATGAGGGATAGATTGATTCCTGTGACTTAAAAATATATATATATATAGATTGATTAGATGAATTTCCAGGGAATTGGGCTGAGTGAAAAAAGCCAGTCCCAAAATGTTACACAGGGCGTGATTCCATTTATGTAACTTTCTTGAAATGGCACAGTTACAGACATAAGAACAGAATAGTGATTGCCACAGAGGACAGAATAGGGAGGTAAGTGTAGCTTGAAAGAGCAGCAGGAGGGATCCTGTGTGGATGTTCTGTCCCTTGACTGTATCACTGTGAACATCTGGCTGTAACATTATACTGGAATTTTGCACATGTTACCATTTGGGGAAACTGAGTAGTTCTGTATTATTTCTCACAACAAAATGTTTCACATAATCTACAGTTATCTCAAAATAAAAAGTTTAATGAAAAATGAATCTAGCTTGTTTCCTATTCTGGAAAATTTTAGCAAGTAAAGATGGTTCTCATGTCTACTAAGTTTTGCCTGAAGATTATCAGGAGTCTGCCATGATGAAGTCAACGTCCAAATGCAAGAAAAGGGAGACAGTCAGCAATGACAGGGCTGCTCCTTCCAACGGAGGGCTTGAAACTCTCAGAGCTTTTCCCATGTGGACTTCACCTCTACCAGGTGGAGAGGCAGGTGAGAAGGCCCGCCCCAAAAGCCTGGCATTGGCCACATCATGAGATTCCCATTGTGGGCCATATTAACTAAAAACTGTTCAAATGAATAATCACAAATCAAATTACTTTTTTGCCAATCTTTCCATAAGGGAGCCCTGGAAATGGTGTCACACCAGAGGGTAAAGCACAGCAGGTACTAAACATGTGTCATAATCTGCTTCAGCCTATTTTTAGCCCAAGTTGATTGCATGAATTCTAACTCCTCCCACCACGAATTTTTCAAATGATTTGCCCTTTGTTAGAAAGGAATGATAAATTCTGTAAAACATGTCCTGTATGCATTTTGCTCAATCTTGTTTATTAAGATTCTGTGTATATGATTTTTACATCTTAAACATGAACCCATAGGCGATCTTGTAAACAAATGGCTGCTTTAAAATTCAACATTAATATATATTGCTGTGTTCAGTACTTAAAGCCTTAAGGAAGAGACATCAGTGACACCAAGTAGTGGAGTTTATTGTGAAGGTCCATGGGACACAGGAAATCAGCGAATCCGATTGAACGGCCGGGATTCCAAGAGACAAACACAGTTTGGGACTCGCCAAAGATTGCAGGAGCCTTGTGGCTCCCAGGGGGTGGTGCCCCTGCATTCCTATCAACCGGTGACTGTGAATCCCATTGGTAGTATTCTGCCTTATACAGACTTGGCGAATTTCCCCTATTTCTGCTTTTTTCCCTTTTAGCTCCTGTTTTTCCCAACTGTTCTGCTCTCTCCTTATGTCAGTCCCAAATCGTCACAGAGCAAGGCTGAGGCATTCTGTCGCACATGGCTTTTGTGCTCGGCCCTTCCACACACCAGGGGCCAGATCCCAGACTGGTTGTCCATGGCAGGACTCCCATTGGTCCTAGTCAGTCACTGCCCGGGGAAGTGGGGGGCTGCAGCAGCGCCTACAGAGCCAGCAGGCACTCAGAGTAGGAGGAGAAGCCCGTTTTACGAGCACTCTGAGGACCTCCCTACTCAGTAGAGACACTGATGCTGGCTCAGGACTGTCTTATTTTAATAAAGCAGTAGGTTACATTTTCTAATCAAATGGGATGACCCTACATTTCAAAAGATCAAGCTTTGAACCACCGTGTGCCGATAGAACAATTTGTTTTCTAGCATTTTCCCTGTCTATCATTTCCACTGTTAAAATAATTGAAGGGAAGAAATGGATAATTTACCAAGCAGAAGTTTTGTTGACAAACTTCCCACAGATAAGACTCAAATGAGATTCTGATAGGAAGATAAAGGACCAGGCCAGAAGTATTCTTTACCCCTTTGTCTTCTGTCTCCGGATGCATAAGCACTCTGTGAAGAAATACAATTATGTGTCACACATCAGCCCAGTAGTAGCCAATGTGTAATTTTCCAACCTGAAGAAAACTAATGAACTACTGAAAAATTAAGAAGAGTATCATATAATCACTTTGGACTGTCTTCAAACTGAAAGGAAAACTATCTAAAAATAGGCAAGTATCAATAGTTCTAGACACTTGGTTATGTAGTTCTTGATGAAGGTCTCATCAGAAGTTTCCATGAGATAAACGTGATTTCCTGGTAGCGCATGAACACCAAAACTTCCCCCAGTTACATCTTTCCAGGCTAAAAATAAAATTACATTTAACAACAAATGATGCTTACCACCAACAACGAAAGAGTTACTTCCAGATACTGCTTTTCTAAAGCTGACACCGGTGGTAGAGTTACTTCTAAGGTCTCATGTTCTGTACGTCCTGTATTTTTAATTTCTCTACGACCCATCAGGACACAGTGGTATTAGCTGCATTCTCTCACTTCCCACATGACTGACATCTCTCCATTTACGCTAAATAAAAGCTGGGCCAAATTTCTGCTTGTTGCAGTAACTGCTAGTTGATATTAACTGAAAATCATCAAACAAATCTCTCAAAATACTCCAGACTATCAAAACAATTTCACCTTTGCTACGTTTTCAGAACCAACAAAACATGTTCAGTCGCAAGAAGGAACAGCCTCAAAGGCGTACCAAAGCAGTAAACCAAAAAGAGCCGGTGAGTAACTTTCCATATGCAACATCCTGGAGTGTTTCCCCGTTAATAACTTCACTCATGAAACGTGATGCGTCCTCACTGCTTTCCCTTTCGCTATTTGCAGCAATGCAGACATTTTTTTACCAGTAGTACCTACTACCCGTGTCAGTACCCGTCAGACTCACTGTGGGCCAGGCCACTTTCCGAGGTCTTCTGACTTCTAGAGCAACGCAGGTGGCAGCACAATGGCGCCTGGGCACCCAGTTCCAACTCAGGGTGAGGCCGGTACCAGCCAGTACCTTGAACTGTCATTCCCCAGAAATGTCGACCCATTTCCCAGCTCTCCGTGGTCAGCAGACAGTTGCTAGGTGCAGAGCAAAAGCAGGTTCACACAAGCAGGGCCCTGAGTTGTTTCCACCTGTTCTCAGTGGTCACAACAACAGCATTTAGCATGTACTGAGCTCGGGGCTGGGTGCTGTGTTCACCACCGGGGACATGCGGATAAATGGACAATCTCTTTACTTCTGCAGCTTAGGCACTGGCTGGGAGGCGACTAGAGAGAGGCGCCAAGAGCTGCCAGGGTCAGGTTGACCTGTGAGCATTACAAGGGGTGGGGACACCAGGCAAGGTCTCCCTGGGGAAATGGAGTGCGCTCTGAGATCCGAATAAATAGGGACAAGGTTGGCAAAGGGAGAAAGGCAGTGGGAGAAGAGGGACTAGAATGAGCACACAGGCTAACGGCTGCCGTTCAGAGAGTGAAGAGGGAACTGGGACAAATTAAGGAGGACGGGGCAGGCAGGGGCCACGTCTAGGCCTCCTAAAGGATTTTGGCTGTACTAAGAGGGACAGGAAGCCACCAAAAGGATTGAAGGCAAGATGTGTCATGACCAGACTTAACTTTTATCCCTCCGGGTAGTGTGGGGAATGGACTGGAGGAGGACAGAGTGTCCAAGAGCGAATTCCTGCTTCTGCCTGGGATGGAGGAATGCTACTCTGTCCCTAACAATGAGAAAAAAGCCTGACAAACTACAAAATCCTAACTTTCCTTGAACTTAGCTGAGTTTGCACGGCAAACTAGAAACCAAATGCCAAGGAGGGGCAGGCCCCTGAAGGGAGAGGTGGGACACGTAGGCCCCTCCTGTAGGCAAAGCACAGGAGGAAAGGGCGTGTGCTGTACATTCCAGCAGAAAATCAGCTAAAATGTTACCGAAGTGCTGGAGATAAGTGAGGGGCAGTGTCAGATGGGACTCACATCAACTTGCAGCCTCCAGTTCACAAGAAAGACTGGGAGCGAGACAGGAGGCCAGGAGGAGCCCCGTCTGATCCGTGGAGCAGGTGGGCAGCAGGAAATTGGCTGTGTCCTTGAGACGGGTGCTGACCCCACCCCTGCCCAGGCTCTTTTCTACCACAAGCAAAAGCCTCAGCTTGCTGAGGAGGCACCCAACCCTTTCTCCCTGGGCACAGGCAAAGACATGGCCGCAGGAGGTTGAAGCATTAACCTTCTACCCTAGTGGAAAGAGTGGAGAAAGGGCTTGGACCCACGTGGATACCAAAACTGCTACTGGGAAGGGGCAGGGAACTTCCGCCCAAGACCAACCACAGATACCAGAAGGGGAAGGCCTGCTGAGAAAGGCCCACGCTCAAGGCCCGAGCATGAAGGGCCTGCCTAAGATCGTAGCTCACACATGTCTGGGTCATCCAAGAACTCCCCATGTTCCCCCAGAGGCTAACACGGACATCAGTGACAAGCAATAGCTGTCTGGCAATGGGGCCTGTTCTATGAGGCACTAGAAAGACTGGGAAATTGAGAAACTGCTCCAGCAGCCTGGTCTCCATGCTGGGCACATGGTCACACCAGGGGGCTTGGAAGCTGCTGTTGCCCTGAAGTACTCTCTGGGACAGCCCTGTCTACTCTACAGCTCCCCACAGGGCCCAGCAGAAGAGATGCGCGCAAACCCAGGGGTAAAACTGTTTATTTCCATCTCTGTTTTAGGCATGATACCTGGCTTTCAAATTAAAAAATGATCAGACCCACGAGAAAGCAGGAAGTCATTCCATTGTCGAGAGCAAAGTAAGAAACAGCGTCAGAGCCAAAGGGTCCAATGGAAATTCTAGAAATAAGTGGCACTAACAACGAGGAATCCCCTTAACATCAGGAGACCCGGCACAGCTGAGGACATACTCCCTGAACCTGAAGGTGCTCAATAGAAACGATCTAAACTGAAACACGAAGGGAAAAAAAAGAATTTAAAAAAAGAATATCCAAGAGCCAGGGGACATGTGGGGAGGTCTGAATTATGTACTGAGGGTCCCAGGAGAGGTGGGAACAGCACACTTGTCCAGGCAGCCGGGGGTGGGGGCAGCTTGAGTGAGTGGGGGGCAGGCGGCTGTCTTTCCCATCTGTGACAGATTTCCATTGGAGCCCCAGCTTGGCCGCTAGGTGGTGGGGAGGGGAAGGCCTGGGAGGGGCTTTCTCAGCCTGATTGCGCCGTGGAAAAAGCTGAGAGCCTGCCGGGAAGGAGAGGGTGTGGAGGGAGGGGCAGAATCCAGGGAGCAGGGTCTGGGGCAGTTAGTGTTTTGCAGAGAGGTAGCTGACGAGCGCATAGCTACGGTGATTTAATTCACTGGAGGGAGGCTGAGAATGTTAGGAAGGCTTTTTTGTACTCTATGGGGGGAATATCCCAGAGAGTGAACTATCTTTTGTTTTTGGCCCTGGGGAGCTTTCTTTTCGAGAGCTGTGGAGAATTTAGCTAAGCCCCTCTATAATAGTACCTTGGAATCCATACTGTGGGGTCAGCGGCCTGCTGCCCTTGAACGCACACCAGCCCCCCCCCCCGCAAGCACGTGCGCTGACGTCACAGGTGCGGGTAAGTTCCATATGATTCCTCCACCAGCCCTTGTGTCTCTCCTGCCCTGCGAGCCTTCCCCTGTGCGCCCCTTAGAGGAGACCCCCCCCCCCGGGAGCCTTACCCAAACCCCGCTTTTTCGTTGTTTGACTTGACCAGTCAGGCCTTAGCCTGGGACCGCCAATGCCCCCCACCTGCTCGCCCGAACAGGGGCCTGTGCTGTCGGTCCTGCCACTCCCCCTGCCTGCACCTGGCCTTGACCCCCGCGTGGCACCCCCAGGCGTGCTGTGGACCTCCTCCAGGACCCTCGAGTTGTAACCTTGTCCGTTTCAGTTTCTCTGGTGGTCTGTTGTTGAACCCCGGCTCACCACCCCACAGCTGGGGCTCTACTCGAGAAATGTTAATTTAACAAAATTCACAAGAGCCTGTGGTAGTGAATTTCTGTTGTTGTTTTGTTTTGTTTTTAAAACCTGCTCGTGGTTTTGTGCCAAACTGTCGACTAAGCGTGGCCTCATTTAGTCCTCCCCACAACACCTGGGGTTACTCTGCTCCCTTCCCCTGCCAGGTGAGACCCGGCTCCGAGCCTCACAGCCCCGAAAGCCCTAGGCGGAGGGTTTCCATCCTGCTAAGTGCAGTCTGCACATGGCGCCATCGACACTGGTGTAAGGCTTGAATTTTAAAGCTCAGCTCTGCATACATTATTGCATTGAATGTGCACAGTGATTTGGATTACTTTTCCATTTTTAGGGGGTGGTGTCAGACTGGGGTTTCTTTGATTCTGACTCTGTGATAAGCCAGCCACACACACCGCCTACCCCCTTGAGGATCACGCTTGGGAGGAGGAGGCGGGCGGAAATGGAGAGAGATGAGTCCACCTGGGAGCCCCCAGGAGGCAGCTGGGGGACTTTCCGGTGGATTAGAGGTGGGCAGTAACTGGAGGGACGTGAGGATGGGCGGGATTTTCTCTATTCTCACAGTGCGGCAAGTCTGGGCCACTTCTCCTAGCTACTTGCTTTAAACTTCTAGTCCCCAGCACTGGCCACGGTGGCCCTACACACCCAGCTCCAGGCTTTGTGGAGAAAGTAAAAGAAGTATCTGTCAAGCATCTGCCTTCTAGAAACTTCACGGAAGGAATGAAACCCAGGCGAGATAGGAGAAAAGCATGGCAATGTATAATGGTGACAAGGGGCCATATGCCGGCCCCTTAGCCACTGCCCTGGGGACGTTAGAACAGGAAGGCCATTTGTAGGCTTGGATTATTGGGGGAGGCTTTGCAGAATGTTCAGACTCAGTCCTCTTGGAAGAATCAAGCCTCCCTATACACGTCTCCCCAGACAAAGGCATGGACCCAGGCCTCGGAGCTAAATGAGCTCTGGAAAAAAATTCACAAGAAGGCAAACCACTCTGTCTCCTGGTTCACCTCCACGCTTCATATGTAGGGACGTGCTCCTGCTGACCCCTCTGAGGAAGGTGAGAATGCTCCAGCATGAATTTACTCAAAATATTTGTGAGGTGATGAAACATGCCCGTTGAACCATTTATATATTTTACTGGCTCACAGTGGCTCCTGGGCACAGAAATTGTATTTATAAAAGCTTGAACAGAGCATATTTTTATTTAAAAAATATTTTATAGATACAATTTCTGTGCCCAGGCTCCATCACAAACCAATAAAAATATCACAAGTGGCCCCAAAGGAGATGAAATCAAACTCTTAGAATGTTGTCTTTCTCTATCAGCAGCCTCGGAGAACTGTCAATCTACAGTCTTCTATAGATAAGTGGTTTTTTTTTAAAACATATATCATTATCTCATGTGTAATTACTAACAGTGGCTGTATCTGCCATCAGTTTGGGAATACATTCTTGCAAAAGTTGTCAGAAAAATCCTTGGGAGTGCCTCCAAAATCCCCATTTGTTCTAACAATTCTTTATCTGAGGAATCTTAGGCTGGGCCTTTGACTTGAAACATTAACAGTGTAGGCCTGATATTTCCTCTAACATGCGTGTTCAGAAACTGAAAACTGCCAATGGAAGGGAAAAGTCTTTAGATCAAGGTTTGGCAGTGGATTTATCTACAAGTTTCAGGGAGACCTATCTCTGTAAAAGCGGGGAGAAAAAAGTTGACTAGTAATTCCAGTGTCATCCTGCCGCCAAAAAGCCCCACTAGGCTTCGGGTCTCCGGGCAGTGAGGGCCTCTGTCCTGGCGGGGAAGGAGGAGCAGAGGGGCAGGGACCCCAGAGCCCACTTGAAAAGCCTGGCGCTTCCGAAATGTTGATGTCACCGTCGCCTGGGGAACCAGGATTCTTTCTTGGCTCTGATCCAGTTACTTTGCTGAAAGTTGACTAAGTTCCCAGCTGACTCAGAATAAAAGAAAAGGCACTTGTGGTCAATATGAGCTCGGAGATACCGGAGACATCACAGACACTGACCAGGAAGTGGTTAGAGCACATTTCAGAGAAAAGGAGAGACTCTCTGGACAGAGATATAAAGGTCTTGTCATTAGCCAGGACTGTCCCTGCCATTGTCCCCACACTTGACCAAAATTCACCGGATAGGAAAATAAGGACCTGAACCTTCCTTCAGTGGAGTGGCTCTCCTCCCACTGTCCTCACTGAGGGCAACAAAGTTACTCGCATGAGGAGTTGTACCCGAATCGAAGGAAAGCATCAGTTCTAGCTTACATTTCTCTCTTAGGCATAGTGTAAGGAAGCAATGTAGGATCCATACCACATCCGGGGAAGAAAAACATGATTGCAACTGTTCAACAAAATTCATGATAATGCACTGAAAGTGGATGAGAACGAGTGTCATGCACATGGCAATGATCATGAAATAGTCAAAAGTATAAATCAGTTGAATAATAACCAATTTATTTGTAAAGGTACCTTTTTAATGATTTAGATCAGCATAAAAAGTGTTTTAAGACATCTTAAATTATTCTGATGAAGATTTGATACTGACTTTCATGATGTCTTGAAATTAATTCTTGTCTCTCCCTTAAAGATAGAAGGGTGTCTTTATAGCATATGTATCAGCAGTTCTCAAAGTATGGTCTGGGGAACCCCCAGGAATTCCTGAGACCTTTTCAGGTGGTTAAAGCTATTTTCAGGAAAATACTAAAATATTATTTGCCTTTTTAACCCTCATTCACCCACGGGTGCATAGTTGAGCTTTTCAGAGTCTACGTGACCTGGGTCATTGTGATAGTTTGAATGCAGAAGCAGAAATGAGACTCTAGCTGCCTTCTATGAAGACAGACATTAAACATATTTATAAAACTGTAAAACAATGCCACTCTTCTCACTACTTTTTTGGGGGGGGGAAATATAGGCTTTTACATAAAAAGATATTATATATGTCAGCATATAATGGGTGTATTCATGTTACCATAGGTTAAATATCTTTATAATGTCTTCATTTTAATTTCTATATTGACAGATATATTACATGTAAACAAAAGCTCTTTGAGGTCCTCAATGCTTTTCAAAAGTGTTAAAGCACTTCTGTGACCACAAAGTTTTGACCTGCTGAAGGCATTATATAGACATATTTTGTAGATGATAGGTTATATTTTGTAAATATCAGGTTATATTTTGTAAATATCTTAGGGAGGAGGAAAGGGAAACTCAGTGTCATGTTCATTGTTATTGGGGTGTAAATTGCAGGTAATCTGAAAATATATATCAAGAACTTTAACAATGTGTTAAACCTAAATTCTGGAAATGTATCCAAGAAACTTAGGAGAGATGTATACTAAATTTTCTACAAAATGTTCATTGAGGTGTTTTTATAGCAGAAAAGAGAGAAGTAACTTATGTAACATATGTCAAGTAACAGAAGTCATGAAGCAACATATTCTTACAGCAGTAAAAGATGTCCGCAATAAATAGTAAGTGACAAAAAACCAGGAAAAGATGTAAAACAGGACCTCATCATGTAAAAAATAATATGGAATCATAATTTTAAGATCTTACCTAAGATAAAGGATACTTTTCTTCATTTTTTACTTGATCATGTCTATAAATATTATATAATATAGTAGCCAAAATGTACTGAGTCCTTACCATATGCCAAGTAATTTATGGTCATTATTCATTTAATCCTCACCAGTAGAAACTATTACTAGTCTGGCTTTACAGAGGAAAAAACTAATTCAGAAACTTAAGAAATTTGCCCAAGCTTAAAATGAGTAGGAGACTGTCCAGGGTTCATGACCTCACCTCACAATTATACTACATAGCTTAAAAAAACATACTGTTGGGGCCCCAGGGTGGCTCAGTCAGTTAAGCACCTGCCTTCAGCTCAGGTGATGATCCTGGGGTCTCGGGATCGAGTCCCAGGTCGGGCTCCCTGCTCAGCGGGGAGTCTGCTTCTCCCTCTCCCTTTACCCCTCCTCTGTGCTTGTGCTCTCTCTCTCTCTGACAAATAAATAAATAAAATCTTTAAAAAAATAAACAACAGGCAGAAAAAGAGACGCTGCAGAGGGGACTGGGGTGGGGAGACCATGAAAGTAGGCGGGCAGGCATGTGGGCCCCGCAGGAAGGGGTCCCCTGGCAGCAAGGTGAGCCCACATGCCAGTATCGGGAGCAAGAATTCCTGTCCCCTCAAAAGTCCTTCCAGCTGGGCGAAGAATCAGATTGACAGGAGGCAGAGTAACAGGAGAGAACGGAATGTAATAGGTGTTGGTATGGGGGATCCACAGACATGGGAATTCCAAAGGCAGTCAGGCAAAACGAGGTGTGTGTCATTCTGAACTAGGGCGAAGGGGACGGGGTCTGGACTTCAGACCAGAGGATGCACGTCCCAGGGCGATAACAGGAGCTGATGCTTGGTAAGCAGATGTTTGCTCTACCATTCAGAGGGGTCACTCAGATCAAATTTATCTCTGTTACTAACCCTTATTCTGGGAAACACCCCCAATCTAGATTCTTCTGTGTGATTAAGGGAGGGGCAGAAGTTTTTTGTGAGCCTACAGGGTCTCAAGTGCCTTTGGCTCAAAATAATCCATATGCCAAAGTAGCACATTTGGGGGGGGGGCTGCCCCAAACCCCTTCACTGGATACCAAATGCAAACATAAGTGCAATAGGAGGGTGTTGAATGGGAGTCTCAAAAGTCACCTCCAAATGCACTTTCTGACCCTACAATCTGAGACACCCTATGATTTCAGCAGAGACCTCAGTGGTGCCCAGCATGGGCTCCCAAGATGGTAACTCATTAGTCCCTCATGGAGCACACCTGCAGGACCAAGATGGCAGGGCCACAGGCTCCTTCCTGCCCCTGCACTTTCCACCATGGTTCATCTAGCTTCGCTACCATCAGACTCCAGTACGGCCTCCCCCTTCCCCCACCACTGTATTTCCTTTCGAGGTTTCTAGATGTCCTTCCTTGCCCATCAGAGAAGTTCTAATAATGTTGAACTTTGAAAAGGATAGAGTCTTATCTTTCCTCCTAGGAGGTTCCTTGGATCCTATAGAAATTTCTCTACCTCTTTCTCTACTAGTAGTTTTACATGTTGAGATTATTGGGAGAGGCAGCCTTCCTTGGGTTATAAAAGACCTATACTCTGGTTATGACCAAGGGTGTCTATCTGCCTCTGATGGTGACTTACCTAAGAGGGAGAGGCCATTCACGTGCTGCTTCAACAGGCAGCAGACTTCCGGCCCCAGCAGCTTCTCCTAGAGTCCCATCTTACCTGTGTCTCAGTCTCCGTTCCTATCTCCCCCTCCTCCTCCCTTTTCTCTTCTCCTCCCCTGCTTTTCTTCTTCCTTCTTCTCTTCTTCCCCTCCCTCCCTCTTTATTTCTTTTTTTTTTTTTTAAGATTTATTTATTTATTTTAGAGAAAGAGCGTGCAGGTGGGGGGGAGGGAGGGGCAGAAGGAGAGGGAGAGAGAGAGAGAAAATCTCAAGCAGACTTCCTGCTGCGTGTGGAGCCCAACTTGGGGCTTGATCTCAGGACCCTAAGGTCATGACCTGAGCTGAAATCAAGAGGCACGCTTCACTGACACCCCCTCTTTCTTACTATATGCACACTAATAATGGTGAAGAAAGGGGTCAGTCATGCTTAGAAGCCTAGATTTTAAATCATAAAAGGGTTTGATCTTTTCTGTCACCCATTATCTTGATGAACTATGTTCAGAAATCCTAATTTGTGAGCCATAAAATTGGAGAACCAGTGATTTCTAGCCATTATTTCTGCTGAATGTAAAATCCACAGTCGGTGAAATTGCTAAATGAGTTCCCATCTTGATAAGTACCGGAATGAGGGAAGCTGTTCCTCACAGGAGAGAAGAAGGTAGGGCTAGATTTGGTTCTCACTTCTCTGAGTTTAAGAACATGCTGACTTCCATGTCTTCTGAAAACCACTTCAGAAATCACTTCCTGTACCAGAAACGATAATAGCGAGAAATCTGATGCATCAAGCAAGTTGCAACATTCTCTGTGGGATGGTTTTCATTTTGCGGGGTTTACTGTGTTCTGATCAAGAGGTCTCATGTGAAGACACTTGCCAACTGCCTGTTTCCTTCAGGTCAATAAGCATGCTGGGCAGTGGCCGGACACGGGTAACCGGATGGCCTCCCTGGTGGTTTTCGACAGTGTAAACAGTTTTCATCGTCGTTTTATAGATTATGTGCGAAAGTGAGAGGCACTTAGGTAAACCACTAAAAATCGTTCTGTGGAAGACATAAAATAGCAAAATAAATTGAGCATAATGACAGTACTTTTTCTTTCAAAGCAGTGAGTCTAGGTAGCTATGGTTTAGGATGAACAGAAAAGGTGTACGGGAGGGCTTTGAATCAAGATGTCTGGGTCCACATCCTCGCCCTAGTATTTAACCAGCTCTGTGACCTGGAGCCAGTTACTGACTCTCCCGGCCATACTGGGTTACTGCGAGAATCTGTGAGTCTGAAGTATTAGCTATAGTCCTTTCAATGGAAAGAAATACACCAAAATGATAATATATTTTGTGTGTGAACATGGATCCATAGGTGGCTTTTGATTTTCCTACTCAAGGTAATTTCCTAAATGTTCTTTAATGAATATGCATTGTTTCCAAATGAAAAAAAAAAGAAAAAGGAAAAGAAAAAGAAATGTATCTAGTGTTTCCCAGTTCATTCTGGTAACAAATGATTTCTACCTTTCTATCATAGGGCTCCACTGAAGTTTAATGATAGAATTCTATTTTGTTAGTCCTTAGTAGAACGTTTTATTCATTCGTCTCTCCACCCATCCATTCTAGCACTAGTGCTAAGAGATGCCGAGAGAGAGAGAGAGAGAGAGAGGGAGAGACTATAGGTGTCTGTCTCTGTGAGTTCATAGTCTTGCCCCGGGAAGGGGGTGGGCAGGCAGGATAAGAAAACAGATTTTTATAGCAAAGCGTGGTAAGTGCCTGAATAAGAGTGCTGTAGAACATGTCAGGGAAGGGCAACTAATCCAGATTTGAGGGAGTAAATGAAGCAAGGAAGGGCTTCCTCTGACGTGAGGCCATGGTGAGGAGAGCAAGGAGAGCGAGAGAGCTGGCCAGGATATGCTTTGGGGTGGTTTGTGGGGGAAGTGGTAGCCAGCCAAGACGAAAGCTGGTTGGCGGGAGAAAGCTGGGTGCCTTAAGAATCTGAAAAAAGGTTAGTCAGGTGTGGAGGCTGGAGCACCTCAGAGAAGAGGCCCAAGGAATAAACAGTGACAAGGTCATGAAGGGCCGTGCAAGACATCAAGTGGCAGTGAAACTTCATCTTTAGAAAGGGAATGTCTGAAGAGTTTTGTAAGCGAGTCAGAGTCTAGTTTGGCCCTTGAGGAGGCTCACTTGGGCTGCCATGGAAGAGGCATGAACACTTCTGTAGTCATCTGGAAGGGAGGAGAGGCAGCCTGGCTTAGGGTGGCAGCCACGTGGTCAGATACTGTGGAAGTCTTGGGGAAACATCTTCTTGGGGAACAAGGAAGATGGCAGAATCCAAATGGACCCTTGGACCCTCAGCAGAACGTTCCCCACAGGAAAGAGAAAACACACTTGAGGTAACATTCGAATGATGTATTAGCAAGTCTCTGAGGAGGCACTCATCCCAAAACAAAAAAAAAATGCGGCCCTGTTTTTTATTTCTTTGCAAATAAGGTAATCAGGAGAAGGCTTTTCTGTGACCAAACTCCAGGAAGATTCTCTGGGCTGCTCAAAGATCCTTTCTGTTTGTGTGTGAGATTGTTCGTGCGCCCTTGATAAAGCTATAAGGTGATTTCATCTGCAGACAGTGGCCAGTGCCCCTGGGGGCTCATGAGTATGACGTGGAAAGATGCGGAGACGGAAGGGAGCGTGGTCTCCACACTGAGTTCAGCGGTGACCTTGGGCAGGGCCGAGGCTGCGTGGGTGTGCACGAGTCTGGATTGGAAGGTGTACCCGTGACCTGGGTGAGCGGCTTGCCAGCACTGTCTAAAAGCTAGGTGCAGAAATGCTCCAGATGCATCAGGCTGGAGACAGAAGGAGGCAAAAACACTTGCAGAAATTCAGTGGTGAGCCTCTGCTACTCGGTTGTTACCATCCACAGCTGAGTGCCTGCTGGAGCAGTCTTTGATCCAGAAAGTTCTCTGACAGTCTTAGATCATATCTCTGATACCACTGCTATGCAACCTGACTGCAGGTTTTCCTGTAGGTAAGTCCCCTCTTTGACTTACCTACATGGTCTTTTGTCAGTCTAAATGTATCCATGGCATTTCTCAATATGGCAGCTGTGCCACTATCTTCATTCCTCGATTCACTCAACAAACGTTCACTGAGCACTTACTATGTGTCAGGCGCTGTGCTGGGCACTGGACACAAACCACCAAGCCATTATGCCCTGCAAGGGACCACCCAACCCAATCTGAGATTTACTGGTGAGACCCAGTCAGTTCAATACCTGTGACGAGGTTCTGTTCTGCACAGGTTTGTCCTTCAAGATTCAGCCCATTACCCAAACTTTCCAAAAGCTTCTCCTGATTTCTCCAGTCTATAGAACTCATCTTTTTTCTATTCATGTTTTGGCATCAAATAATGGGCCGCTGGGCTGTCACTCACTTCATCGTGAGTTTGTTACCTTTTTTTTTTAAGATTTTATTTATTTGATAGAGAGAGAGAGAATAAATAGGCAGAGCGGCAGGCAGAGGGAGAAGCAGGCTCCCCGCTGATCAGGGAGCCTGATGGGGGGCTTGATCCCAGGCCCCTGGGATCATGAACTGAGCCGAAGCCAGACGCTTAACCGACTGAGTCACCCAGGCGCCCCACTTTGTTACCTTCTCAGCTGTATCATGGATTCTGGGTGGGAAGGTTGTATTAGGCAGCATTCTCCAGAGAAATAATCAACGGGAGATGTAAGGAATTTCCTATAAGGAATTGGTTCAGGTGTTAATGGAGGCTGACAGGTCCCAAGATCTGCAGTCTGCCATCGAGCAGGAGGAGTTCCCCCTTACTCGAAGAAAGAGGGAGGCAGTGTCTTTTTTTTCTTTTCAGACCTTCAACTGATGAGGGCCCCCCACATTAGGGAGAGCAATCTGCTTTACTCAGGCTAACATTTCAAATGTTTGGTTGTTTGTTTCTTTTTAACTTTTAAAAATTTTAATTTATTTTTGTTTATTTAATTAATTTATTTTTGTTTGTTTATTCTAAGTAAGCTCTCTGCCCAACATGGGCCTTGAACTCATGGCCCCAAGATAACGAGTTGCATGGCCCCAAGATAACAAGCCAGCCAGGCACCATACCATTTCAGATGTTAATCTTACCCAAAAACGCCTTCATGGATACACCCAAAATAATGTTTGACCAAATATCTTGGCATCTCATGGCCCAGACAACTTGACATATGAAATTAGCCGTCGCGAGGGTCTACCAGTGATTCCCATCTCTTCAGCAGCACTGCTGCCTTACATGCCGTGGGCTTTTTATCCAGGGTCGCTCTCGACATGCAGGCCTCTGCTCAGTCACCATATCCTGGCCGCTGGTAATGTTCGGAAACTGGGGCAACCCCAGTCCTCAGGCTGCAGGGCACGGAGCTGTGGGACAATCAGAGAAGCAGTCTCTCGGGGGGAATAGATGCTCTGAAGTAAAGAACCAGACACACAATCCAAAAAAGTCATCGATGCAGAGAGGAAGCCTCTGGGTTCAAACCAGTAGAACAAAACCCAGGCAAGAGGCAGACAATTCAAAGCAAAAAGTGGAAGCTGGAATCAGGAGAAACTCCCTGATCTGGGGAGCGTAGGAGATCTTTCTCCTCCCGGTGTGAGTTGGACTGGGGGGCCCGAGAGTGACCAGCCTGAACCCAGTGTCTTCCTCCCCCAGCTCTAAACTCTTCTGTGTGGCAAAGAAGCCGGAGGATCCCCAGGGCCTGTGGCTTCAGGAGGTAGGAGGAGGCTTCTTACAACCACTCTTCTTGCTGAGAGCGTTTTGGGGGGACCAAGTCATGAAGCGGTCACAGCCCCTTTTCTGCTGTAGTAAGGTCGCCAATGCAAGCTGATGGGGCGGTCAGGGCCTGCCAGGAAGTGGGAGGCATGAAGCCGTGAGGAGGATGTGTGTTGAGTGGGCAGTCAGTCCTCTCACTCGAGAGGAGTCTGTCGGGCGCCTACCAGACCCCCGTGTTCTGTATTCTGAGGATTCCAGCAGCAGACACGACAGAGCCTTACTCTCATAGAACTTGCATTCCAGTGGGCGGTAAAATCACATGGTGAACAAAAAATAAATAGGGTGAAAGAGGAAGAAGAGGGAAGGAGAGTGAGGGGTGCAGAGGGGCAGGGAGGAAAAGGTCTGGAGATGGTGGTGGTGACGGGCCTCACTGTTCCCTCCGATTGGCCTGGGGTGGGATGTATAAGAATCTGGGCCAAGAATGGTGGCAACACCCTCCTTCCGTGCCCCGGATGAAAATGAGTACAGCCAGATCCCCTCAAGCAGTGGCTTTCAACATTTTTTACTTGACACATAGGTCAGAAAAAACTGCATTTCACATCAAAACTCGGTCCATGCATGCATTCTTTTCTACCTAATTTTTTGAAAAAATGATGGTCATGACTCAGCACCTTGAGCCTATGAACCACTGACCGATGGATCCCACGCCCTGGCTGCTGGTACGGCGCACCTGCCGGGCCCTGCGGAATACAGGTGCCGACACCACACCTGCGGGGGTTCTCAGCTGGAAAGTCTGGAGCAAGGCCTAGCATCCAGATCTTTAAAAGCTGCCAGATGATTCTAATGTGAAGCCAGGGATGAGCTCCACGGTGCTGATGGGTGGTGACCCATGTTATGAGAACGACGGCTGTGATGTGCCAAGATAATCTGCAGCCATGAAGTGGGGAGGTTTTCCCATTCTCTGGCCCATCATCCTACTTGGTGTGCAAGACATGGGGTGGGAAGAAAAATCAGGCAGTTGTCCCAGCATCTGCTGTGGTCACTGGACAAAGAAGCGCTGTCCTGGTTTGTAGAAACAGTTTCGGTGCAGTGAACCACTCTCATCAGGAGTGGTGGGAACTCCAAGTGCCCAGGCGGGCCAGCGAAGGGCCAGTCTTGCAAGCAGGCCTTTCTAAGGATTGTAGTCCCAGCCCCATGACGCTAAATCTTCTCTGCACACTTCCTTATCCTTGTCCTGTCACTACTGACCACCTACATCTGCTTTTGCCTCTTAGGGAGAAACACAACTTGGAGCCATATGACATCATAATATATTCAAGTTGTCCCAGCACAGGCTTCCTGGGGAAATTCCCCAGACAAGATGGTAGGGGCCTCGTTCATAAAGCCTTGCACCCTGGCCCCTGGTAGAGTTCAGGCATTGCTGGAAAGCAGTAGACGTTTCCAATAATAAATGTGTTGATACTTTGGTGATCTTCATAAAAGCAGAACTTGCCATATTGGTTTGCAGAGATTGGCCAGAGAGCCCGATGAGTCCTGCTCCAAGGGCCTTAGCCACAGGCACTAGAAGCGCACAGCTGGGGCGAGGTGATATTGCTCAAGATGAATTGCACAGCTGCACATGTGAGCGAAGCTTCTCCATAGCCATGCCTGAAAATATCTCTGCGTACGACGGCAAGTATTTGTCTGGGATCCAGACCCTACAGTGGCAGTCAGGAGATGGTTGGATTTGGGGTCTGAATAGTATAGAAAGCAAGAGCTGAGGGCAATGGTTTTTAGCCTGGATGGCACACTAAAATCACCGGGTCACAGGGGGGAGTTTTCGGTTTTGCTTTTTAAAGTTAAAAACCAGTGCCTGTGTCCTATCCCCAGAGATAGCGTTTAACTGGAACTGGGTGGGGCTCAGGCATCAGTATTATTAAAAAGCACCTTGTGGTATCATAAAATGTACCCAGGCTGGAGAATCACTGTCCAGGACAAATACACAGTTTGTGACCAAATGTCACCATGTGGAGTTCAATGGGAACAATCTTATGGGTGTCAGATACCTGGACATTAGGGGTCCTTCTGCAGTGTCCACTCATCAGGATGCCATGACAAAGCTTGACAGCCTGGCCCTATTGCTGCTTCGGTCTGTAGTCTGACTGGCCACTCTGCTCCCGTTAGAACACTTTTCCTGAAGCTGAGCACCAGCATCTAGCATAGAAGAGGATGGGCAGTTCTCTTGAAAGGGAGGCTGTTGCCACAATGGATCGAGGCCTGTTGGCCAAGAATCACTGGAGAACAGACAGTCTTCAAAGAGCCGCTGGCAATGGTTGGGACGCCTCTCAGAAGCACCACAGTGGTCAGCAGGCGCAAGTGTCTTACAAAAGTGGCCAAACAGGAGCCATCAAGAAAGTGGCTTGTCCATTTTCTAAGAAAGATCAGCACGATGGGAAAGCAGCAGCTACGCTCACTGTAAGACCCATTGGGTAAACACTAGTCACATGGACTCAAGGAACCAAAATTGCATGTGATGGTCCCAAGGGCCATATATCTGAAGAGTCTTGCTGCAGGAGGATAAAGGGGCCTTTAGAAAACCATTTGAGGGGCGCCTGGGTAGCGCAGTCGTTAAGCATCTGCCTTTGGCTCAGGGCGTGATCCTGGCGCTCCAGGACTCTCAGGGCGTGATCCTGGCGTTTTGGGATCGAGTCCCACATTGGGCTCCTCTGCTGGGAGCGGCTTTTTCCTCTCCCACTCCCTTGCTGTGTTCCCTCTCTCACTGGCTGTCTCTCTGCCACATAAATAAAATCTTTAAAAAAAAGAAAAGAAAAGAAAACCATTTGAGCTAATTAGTGAGAATGTTCCAGACAAAAAGGGCCTGGCCAACTTCCTTGGAATGGATATTATCTGTAACATTATCTGTGCTCCCTGATCAAAAATGGCAGACCATGACTGAAGCTTATGTAGACTCCATGGCTATGGATGGGTATTTCCTTCATCCGTTCTATGTAGGGGATGTTTCCTCTTGCTGCTGTATAAATTACCATAAATGGAGTGGTGTAAAGCAAAACTAGTTTATTTTCTTATAGTTTTGGAGGCTGAAAGTCTGAAATTAAGTCTTATTTGGTAAAACCAAGGTGTTGGCAAGATTGTGTTTTTTTCTGGAGACTCTAACCATTTACTGGCATTTTCCAGCTTCTAGAGGGCTTTCTGCATTCATTGGCTTTTGGTTCCTTCTTTGCATCCCTCAGACCTCTGCTTCCATCTTCACACCTCTTTCTCTAACTCTGACTAGCCTGCTGCCCTAAGGACCTGAGTGATTGCATTGGGCCCACCCAGATATTCTAGGATAATTTCCCATCTCAAGATCTTTAACTTCATGACATCTGCAAAGTGTCTTTTGTTGTGTAAGGTATCATATGCACGGATTTCAGGGATAAGGGTGCATTTGGAGGCAGTGCGGATGTTGGGGGATGTCCTTTATCATAGTAGGTTAAAAAAAAAGCATTATCAGATTCAGAAGATCTCTTATGCTTAGCACTGAGGGGGTTGCCAAATCTGGAAGAAGATGATAAAAAGCATGAGCAGAAAGGTACAGATAAATGGCTTCAAAGCGGTGAGATGATCCCAAGCGATGCTGGGAAAGGCATAAAAGAGTTTTGCCCATCTATTTATCCTTCCTGTGATGTTTTTGCTCAAAAAGAAAAAGTACTGAAGCAGCACAACATGGATTTGAGGAAACTAATGGAGCATCATGGTGCAGATAGTTCTGGAAAACGGGAGCTGAAGTTGGATGAATTGATGGATATGATCCCGTATCTAAAAATCTATTTAAAGGTCAGGGCTTATGAATGGTGACAAAAAATCTAGTGAAAACATAGTTAAAATAGAAAGGGTGTCTTTCATCCTATTTAACTTCAAAGCACTCAAGACTCCTGAATTTTGGGGACTTCCTCTGTCCTACAGGTTAATTATTGCCTGGCTCATTAGCACTCAGGCTGTTTCTGTGGTGATTCCAGGCAGCACTGGAACAGGAATTGTCTAGATTGGGAACCCAGAAGCCAACCCTGGGACAAGGCTCCATATACAGGGATTCAGGAGGAAAGGAGCCCCTGGCAGGGAGTGGGGGGAGTGGCAAGGGAGGGAGAGAGCCAATAGACTCTGTGATCCAGCCAGACACTGCTGCAGGTGACTGAAGCTTCCTCCTGCTAGGAAACTGGGCACCAATGTAAAGCACACCCCTCTGATGGATTCCTCTGAGGTCCCAGGCAGCTGGGGCTTTTGAATCCCTCCTCCCCATCAGTCATTGATTGAGGGCTGCTCCTACGGACCAGCAGCCCTTGACATTTCCAGTCTACTCAGCGAGAGGCAAAGGACTCCAGAGACAGAAAACCCTCGGGCCACAAGAGGCAGCTCTGACAGTTCAAAATGGTGGTCTTGGAAAGTGGTAAAGGCTGGGCTTGGGGGGGCGGGGTGTGGAGTACTAACGTATCCATAACTAGCCTACCCACTGGAATGGTTTCAGATAGGGCTGTCTCTTTCTGAGCATCATGGTTACTCCACCTCAGTTAAAATAATCAGAAGAACAGGACCAAGACGGGTACAACTTTAATGCTTTTGCAATTATATTTTAGAACAGAACAGGATGATTGATACCAGGGTTCATGGCTTTTGTGTTTCAAAACATTCAACTGAAGTCTGCATCTTGAGTTATGTTGTAAGATGACATTGACGTGATGTAGAATGAAGCAATGAAGCCTTAAGTAATGACAACACAAAGAACAAAGGCTAGTAAGCATAAATTTTTACTTTGTGGACTTCCTTGTCATCACACTCCCTCTGTTTGTTGTAGTAATAGAAAGTATTGTCCCTTCTCTGGAGTTTCTTCACGTATCCCGTCTCTGGCCAACGATCTACCTGCACATCAGAAACCAGAATACAAATACTATGATGCTGGTTTTATTTTTATATAATGATTTACTATCAAGTAGTTAACAGTCTATCTCACACCCCAAAATTAAAGCATAAAATTAAATCTAAAAATACTTGAGCTCTCAAGAGAGTATTATACACACCTCAAACACATCCTAAATTGTATCCTTACACTGCAAAATAGCTAATTTGGTGCTTCTCTCTAGATTCCAATTTCTAGATATAAATTTCTACTCAGTGGCCAAGATAGAGGAAACATTCAAAACACTCTAAACTTTATCTTATGTTTAAAATTATTTCAAACGTGATTACTTCCTAATTTCTAAAAGTAATGCCCGAGGAGGAAATTAGGCTCAGGCCCCACTATGAAAGCACTTGGGTGTTGAGCACTGATGTCACAGCAGTGACTCGAGATACCTAAAGTCCATATGCATTCCTCAACTCCATATCACAAGTTCAGCTTGAAAACCAATTTTTTTAAAAGAGTTTATTTTTTAAGAAATCTCTACATCCAGCGTGGGGCTGGAACTTACAACCCCAAGATCAAGAGTCGCATGATCCACCAACTGAGCCAGCCAGGTGCCCCTTGAAACCTAATTTTTAATAGAAATTTGAGGTCATGAATTTAATCCTCCACTATCTTTTCTTTCTCCCCGCTATTCTTTCCCATATGTCATAATTGCTTTGCTTACCTATCAATTGGCTTGACCTAGTTTGGACATTTTTCTCCCCTTCTCCAAATTCTTGTTCTACTTTCTTGATCAGGTCAATGCATTTCTCTTGTTGTTTGGTATAGTTCTTCTGGATTCTGTTAAGATCTGCTCTATCACTATCAAAACCTGATTACTCAGATATCATGGTCTAAATAATCAAACGCTCTTCACCACCATCTCTACAGGCAGCTCATCACTTCTCATATGCCCCATCCATAAATCACAACTTTCCAGTGGGATAAGAATACATCATGAAGACAAAGGAATGCATGGCCTTTGTTTTCTAACGACACATTTTCATTTTCTTATGTTGTCTCATTTATTTGAGAATTAATGAAAATAGGTAGCAGCATATTGGATAAATCTTGGCTGGCTCTCTGACATATACAGTATGGAAAAAATCAATGCTTCCTATCACTCAGGTCAAGCTTGCCTTTCATAGCTTCCATTGCCCCCAGCAGAGAAAGGAGGGTGTTCTCAAGACACCATTATAACTCTCTTTCTCTTGGAGCCAGGAGCAGGCTCTCTTTCATTTACTAGGGTCCTAAAAAGCATCTCATTCAGTGAAGAAATAGCCACTGTATATGGGATGAGCCTCCAAGCAGCTGTATTGGTTCTGTGCTCATCAACCCCTAGTCATTTTGAACACCCCTTGTATTTTATAATTTTGTCTTCTTGGCCTTTCACTTGATGACTCCCATTCAATCAAGGAAAGCTTCACTCCTTTAGGTAGAACAGAGTGGAGTGGTATGGTCCTCAAGACCAGCTAGGGAGGTCAGTAAGCTCCAATAGCTTATGTGTCCCAAAAGGACATATGCTTCAGGTGAGGAAAGAGAACTTTGCTCAAACCCTTCACACCTCTGTACACTTGTAGACACATGCCAATCAAGGCAAGCGTTCACTTGCCATCCTGGCCAACCTTCAGGGCCCTCTGCAAATGTCTCTAGGGGCATAAAGCCCTTTTGGAGGATTGTCCTCCAAAGGAAGCGAGTTTGTCTTCCTCTAAATTCCTGCATCCTTTTAAAAGGCTCACATACTTTGACTTGCGTAAGTTTTTACTGTTTGTGTCATTATTAATCTTCTACTCCAAGATAATAATAATGAAAGCTATCAATCATTAAACATTTATCCTTCATTCACTCAACAAATTATTAAGCATTACAATGTCAGGCATTTCAAACACATGATTTCATTTAATTCCCGTAACTATTTTCTAAAGCAGGAACTGCCATCACAATTCAACTGTTGAGCTCAGCCAAGTTAAGAACATTCTTCAGGACTGCTCAACTAAGTTAAGAACATTCTTCAGGACTGCTCAACTAATGAGAGAGAGGAGCCAGGATGCAGACCCTGCATAGATAGATTCCAAATCTGGTTCTCTTTCTACTGGCCCAGTCACTTTCTTGAGATCAGGTACTCATATTTTTATCTCCTAAAGCACTTGGCACAGAAATTTGCACATGGTAGTGACAGGATTGAGGGTATGCTGCCCCAGAATATGCCACTTTGGCAGACTGATTGTTTCAAGTTAAAATTACTTGAGAAACCTGTGCACAAAGGACTCTGACCATCCTCTCTATACCCCAAAAGCAGGAAATAAACCTCCCATGTGAAAGGCACCCTCCCTGCACCTGGAGGTAGACAGACATTCTTATCACCAGAGATAGAGAATTCAGAGCCAAGAGGGATATGTAAATAAATTCTGCTTCATTTCCCTACCAGTTAGTACTCAAGTCCAAATTACTTTGTCTTGTCAATTCTTCACACATTTATCATTTCTTTGTCTAAAAGGTATATAAATGGCCTGCTTTGGTCACTTCTTGGGTCTTATATCTTTGGGGTCCCCATATGTATGAAATTAGGTGAAATTTGTTTTTTCTCCTGTTAATCTGTTGTGAGTCAATTTAATTATTAGACCAGCCAAAAGAACAAAGAGGATTCAGGGGAAATTATCTCCTTCCTGACAGTTTAAACCCAATTAGTATATACGGAAGTGAAATACAAGACCCCTTCAAAATTGCCAAGTCATACAGTGAACAGGCTTGTTCTTCCCTACATCACACATACACACTCCTCTCCTTTTGTGGGACTTGCCCTTCAAGGAGGTTCTTTGTGTTCTCTTGAATCTGATTTTATCTCAATTACATTATTGGGCATGGGCATGTAATGCACAACCAAAGTCAGGAGCTGCTCTCTGGTAGTTTTCTGTCATTTATAATCTCCATAATAAACAGAATCTAACCCCTTTATAATTCATGGTTAAAAAAAAAAAAAGAAAGAAACAGTTACACAACTAACTGAATATCTGGCAATAGAATTACCCAAGTAAGAGAAAAAGACTCCGCTTTCGTGGTTATCATCAAAGCTTTATCTGGCAGAGCATGGTTGTTCAATAAAAGCTAGAAAGTTCTTAATGTTTCCATGCTGAGGGACCACCTCTCCCTCCAGTCTACCTGAAAACCACTCCTCTGGGCCTCAGTCTCCTCATCAATAAAATGAGAGAATTGGAGTAGAGCTTCCTTTTCGTTATTCTCTGGTTCTTTGTTTGATTTTGATACTTTTCACTGAATATTTTGAGTTCAGGTTTGTAGAGACATCTTACCATGGAAACTTGTTTCACTTGTTTATATTCAATTTCATCCCGATATCCTGCTTGCTGAAATCTGTACAGATTTTCTATCTCTTCTGACCATTTTTTGGCACGACTTATTGATTTTGGTTTCACATCAGAACTAGCCATGGCTAGAGAGGTCTTATTGCCAATTATTTCTGAAAGATGTTAAAACAACATTAATAGATAGCATAATAGTGACAATTTTGAAAGTCCCTTTAAAAATGAACACAAGTGGAATTTTTTAAAAAAACTTAGGAGAGTTGAGAATCCCATTAGGTATATTAAATTTTAAACATTCAATTTCAAGACTGAGAAAGATTCATACTCTATTTTGGAAATAAAATAAACCCTGAAAGATACATAGGGAACTGTTTATTTCTTCATCAAATAAAATTGCATTCAGAGCGTGATGTCCTAATTCTGGTGTCCTAGGCAATAGTATACACATTCCTGAGATCACACTCTAATTTTTAACTACTCAGTAGATTGTCAAAATATCTCACGACCATTCCATTTGATTATATTCAAAACTACATCCCCCACTTTTTTTTTTTTTCCTAAAAAGGGAATGTAAGATCAGTCTTCTCACTGTCTTCTTATTTTTCTTGCTGAGGAGCAATGGTTTTCTCTTTTTCCATATCTTAACTCCTTGGAGGTACCCAATCACTGCAGTCCATTTGCTCAGGAGGTCATTGTGACCCTGCTCCTGTGATAGCCCGATGTGAAAAGACAGATGAACATAAAGTCCTTGAAGGCTGTACGATAATTGATTTTAAAACAATGTAAGCAGTCATCAATAGCTTTTGAAGTTCAAATATTCAACTGCAGTACATGTATTTGTCTATTCACCAAACTTCTAGAGTCAGTTTTTCAAAGACATATCTTGCAGTTTTTCTCAGAGTCATCTTATTTTATCACCAAAATATATCAGTTAATTGAAGTAAAGTGCCCAGAATTAAAGTGCCCAGAATTTTCACTGTGAATCCTTGAATCCATTCTTCTATTAAAATATGTTTTTATTGGCTGAAATACCTTAAATAAAGACCTCATAGAGGAGGTCCTATAAATGAATTCTTATTTTTAAAATTTTTTCAATTACATCGACAAATACTCCTTACAGTAGTACCCTCTTACCTGCAGTTTCACTTTCTACTGCTACCCAGTCTGGAAGCAGATGATCCTCATTCTGACCTATTGTCAGAAGGTCAATGGTAGCCTCAGGCGACATCCAGTGCCTCTGTCATTCACCTCATTTCATCTCATCATACAGGCATTTCATCTTACATTATCACAAAAATGGTGAGTACAGGAAAATATATTTGGACAGGGCACATTCACATAACTTTTCAAAATACATTGTTATAATTGTTCTATTTTATTATTGGTGTTTTAAACTTTATCATAGACATGTATGTATAGGAAAAAACAGAATATATAGGGTTTGGTACTTATCTGTGGTTTGAGGCATCCAATTGGGGGGGGTGTCTTGGAATGTATCCCCCATGGATAAGAGGGGTCTAGTATGTGTTGAAAAGGTCAAATATATTAAAGTACAAAAAAAGAAAAGTCAGAATAACCATCACATCAGTTAGAAGTATCCATCCTGCACATCAGGTGAACATCATCCAAAACATAAGATGAGTTAGAAGGACAGACTTTAAAAGTTTTATAAAAAGGAGTCTTATAGTAAGTGCTTTTGCAAGCATAACAATTTAGCTCAGCCTGGATTTAACAGGGGGGAAAGTAGGAAATGGAAATAAAACGGATGAAATTGCTGAATTTCAGATAAGTATTTCTTCAATGTGAAAGGTGTGGCCTAAAATTTCCCTCACAGTTAATAAAAATAGATGAATGGAGACTGTTAGTTTGTTTGAACTTTATGTATCAATCACACACAAGTACCAAGTGGCTCTTCTGTGAAATAAGAGAATTGGTCCTGTGCTTCCCCCTACCTTCTGTAGGTTTTTGTCACGTTCTTACTTAGCATTCTAAGGTTGTGGTATTTACATTCCGTCCTGAAACCAAAATTCTCACAGTTGTTTGGGTTTAGCTCCAGACTTAAGTGAATTAAAATGAAGTCATTTGAGTTAAACAATTCACTCTGAAGAAAGTAGCAACTACCCAAACGGATGTATCATTAATATTGTTTGCAGTTTTTCATCGTGCATACCAATATGTATATTGACTGCACCAAAGAAAATTAAGGTCTTGTTAATATTTGACTTTTTAAAAAACTTTTGACCCTTATTTATTAATTTAGGCTTAGGCTCATATTGTATTTTAAGGCAATATGTTGTTATGGTACAAATTTATGTAAAATTTGGAATACCCGACAAAACAATAAGTGAGCCATATTTCAGTGTAAGAGGGTTCCCCTTCCTCCGCATCCTTGCCAACATCTGTCGTTTCCTGACTTGTTAATTTTAGCCATTATGACAGGTGTGAGGTGGTATCTTATTTTGGTTTTCATTTGTATTTCCCTGATGCCGAGTGATGTGGAGCATTTTTTCATGTGTCTGTTGGCCATGTGGATGTCTCCTTTGGAGAAATGTCTGTGTCTTCTGCCCATTTCTTGGATTATTTGTTCTTTGGGTGTTGAGTTTGATAAGTTGTTTATAGATTTTGGATACTAGTGCTTTATCTGATAAGACATTTGCAAATATCTTCTCCCATTCTGTCAGTTGTCTTTGGTTTTGTTGACTGTTTGCTGTGTAAAAGCTTTTTATCTTGATCAAGTCCCAATAGTTCATTTTTGCCTTTGTTTCCTGTGCCTTTGGAGATGGGTCTAGCAAGAAGTTGCTGTGGCCGAAGTTGAAGAGGTTGCTACCTATGCTCTCCTCTAGGATTTTGATGGATTCCTGTCTCACATTTAGGTCTTTCATCCATTTTGAGTCTATTTTTGTGTATGGTGTAAGAAAATGGTCCAGTTTCATTCTCCTGCATGTGGCTGTCCAATTTTCCCAACACCATTTGTTGAAGAGTCTGTCTTCTGTCCATTGGATAATCTATCCTGTTTTGTCAAAGATTAGTTGACCATAGAGTTGAGGTCCATTTCTGGGTTCTCTATTCTGTTCCATTGATCTATGTGTCTATTTTGTGCCAATACTGTACTGCCTTGGTGATTACAGCTTTGTAATAGAGCTTGAAGTCTGGAATTGTGATGACACCAACTTTGGTTTTCTTTTCCAACATTCCTTTGGCTCTTCAGGGTCTTTTCTGGTTCCATGCAAATTTTCAGATTATTTGTTCCATTTCTGTGAAAAAAGTTGATGGTATTTTGATAAGGAAATCATTGAATGTGTAGATTGCTCTAGGTAGCATAGACACTTTAGCAATATTTGTGTTTCCAATCCACGAGCTTGGAATGTTTTTCCATTTCTTTGTGTCTTCCTCAATTTCTTTCATGAGTGTTCTATAGTTTTCTGAGTACAGATCCTTTGCCTCTTTGGTTAGGTTTATTCTTAGGTATCTTATGGTTTTGGGTGTAATTGTAAATGGGATTGACTCCTTAATTTCTCTTTCTTCTGTCTCGTTAGTGTATAGAAATGCAACTGATTTCTGTGCATTGATTTTATAGCCTGCCACACTGCTGAATTCCTGTATGAATTCTATAAGTTTTGGGGTGGATTCTTTTCGGTTTTCCACATAGAATATCATGTCATATGCGAAGAGTGAGAGTTTGACTTCTTCTTTGCCAATTTGAATGCCTTTTTTTCCTTTTTGTTGTCTGATTACTGAGGCTAGGACTTCTAGTACTATTTTGAACAACAGTGGTGAGAGTGGACATCCTTGTTGTGTTCCTGACCTTAGGGGAAAAGCTCTCAGTTTTTCCCCATTGAACATGATATTCCCTGTGGGCTCCTCAAATAGGAATTTTATGATATTGAGGTATGTTCCCTCTATCCCTACGCTGTGAAGAGTTTTAATCAAGAAAGGATGATGTACTTTGTCAAATGCTTTTTCTGCATCTATTGAGAGGATCGTATGGGTCTTGTCCTTTCTTTTATTATTGTAGTATATCACATTGATTGATTTGTGAATGTTGAATCTCCCTTACAGCCCAGGAATAAATCCCACTTGGTCGTGGCGAATAATCCTTTTAATGTACTGTTGGATCCTATTGGCTAGTATCTTGGTGAGAATTTTGGCATCCGTTTTATTAGGGATATTAGTCTGCAATTCTTTTTGGTGGGGTCTTTGTCTGGTTTTAGGATCAAGGTAATGCTGGCCTCATAGAAAGAGTTTGGAAGTTTTCCTTCCATTTCTGTTTTTTGAAACAGCTTCAGAAGAATAGGTATTAATTCTTTAAATGATTGGTAGAATTGCCCTGGGAAGCCATCCAGCCTTGGACTCTTGCTTGTTGGGAGACTTTTGATTACTAATTCCAATTCCTTTCTGGTAATAGGTCTGTTCAGGTTTTCTATTTCTTCCTGTTTCAGTTTTGGTAGTTTATACGTCTCTAGGAATGCATCCATTTCTTCCAGATTGCCTAGTTTGTTGGCATATAGTTGCTCATAATATGTTCTTATGATTGGTTGTATTTCCTTGGTGTTGGTTGTGATCTCTCTTCTTTCATTCGTGATTTTATTTATTTGGGTCCTTTCTCTTTTCTTTTTGATAAGTCTGGCCAGGGGTTTATCGATCTTATTAATTCTTTCAAAGAACCAGCTCCTAGTTTCATTGATAGATTCTACTGTTCTTTTGGTTTCTATTTTATTTCCATTCATTTCAGTGGGAGGCTCACTGCTTTGTTGCACACTAGATATGATCAACAGTGAGTTGTACTTATGTGGTACAGCCTGACAATTCATTAACATATACAAATATATGTAACCTATTTTTTCACAGAAAAATGACACTAAGAAATGTGAAAGGAAAAAAGGTGCAAATTTGCTGTATAAAAAGAATTTCAGAATTAGTTATGCTTGTTATATGAATTTAGTGGCTGTATTATATTGCTTTTATAGATAAAGCACATTTTCTAAAAGTAGTGGCACAATCATACTTTTTGTTTTACCCAAGCCATTTTTGCTTTAGGCTTGGCTTTTTGATACATAACAAAATACTTTTATATACTCATATTTATTCAAAAAGTATTTTCCTGAATCTCGTTTATGTAATCTTTTGCCATTTTCAAACAAAACAGGCCAAGTATAAATATAAAAATGCTTTTAACAAGGGTGTCTGGGTGGCTCAGCTGGTTAAGTGCTTGCTGTCGGCTCAGGTCATGATCTCATAGGTCCTGGGATTTAGTACTGTGTTGGGCTCCCTGCTCAGCAGGGAGTCTGCTTCTCCCTCTCCCCTCCCTGCCTCATGCTCTCTTTCTCTCTCTCTCAAATAAATAAATAAAATCTTTTTAAAAATTTTAAAAATGCTTTCAACAGAAGAGCTGTTCAACAGAAGAGTTGAACTACTGGAGGAAAAAAAAACATTTTTTTTTTCTCAGCAGGAATACATATCCTCTAGACATATTAGGTATTTCAAAACTGTTTTTCCACAACAGCTAGAGGGAGGATAAATGCATTTTCACCATAATAGGAAGCCCTGTGGTTACTGTAACTATACTATGGAGTGGTAGTGCAAATTCCCCCTCCCCAACTTTTTGTCTCTCTTATAACTTACTTTCTACTTATAAAAAAACAGAATGAAACTAAAATTGGGAAAGATCAACTTATAATTTTTCCATGAAATATTTCAGTAATTCTGGGAAATTCAGTGGCAATATTAATCCTGCTAGTAACATTCGGCACTTTGAAATTTAGTGGTTTACTTTGCTGAGAGTTGTGGCAAAAAAATAATTACTGTAAAACACATATGGTCTTTATAATACTAAGCTGTAGCTACAGAAACAGGAAATAGCAATGCCTGACTTTCTAGTTTTGTGAAAATCTAATTTTATTAAACAGTATTAGGTTTATGTAGGTATTTTAAAAACCCAGCATTATCAAACCCTTGACAATCTAGTTTTAACCTGACAGTAGAACCCTTTGATGAACCAGTGATCTCAAATCCCTTCTACGCAAAAGTCCTTTTCACTTTCTTGTTCACTCTGAAAAGTGCTTTTTACCTTCAGTTGTATTAAAACCCCAAGAGCATTAGTATTTCTAACCTTCCATTTCTTTACCCTATTTTAACTCTGTTCGTAGACGCATCAGGATATGGCAAAGGAGCCAAGCAGTTAACATCCCTGGGCTTGTTTTCCGAACAGTGAAAAGGTCTCATTAGAAGGTCTTACGTCCGCACACTTCCCTTCCCAAAGTTTCTTTTTTTGGGGGGGGGAGGGTGTCAGTTGAAAAACACAACTGGTTTCCCAAATATGCCTTTGCAGTCCATGGTCTAGGTGTGCTAATCTGCATTCGTGCAGCGTAAAGCCACTCCATGCCTTCTCCAGCCCCTCAAACCTTTCTTCTGCCAGAAATCGCCCATTCTGTACGGGAGGTAGCACCTGCCACAGAAGGCTGAGATGGAGAAAGCATTTTGAAAACTGGCTGTCAAATGCCTAGTTCTCAAGAGAACTCTGAAAAGAGACCCCAGAATATCAAGCCGCAGGAGGCGCGGCTCGGCCTGGAAGCTACGGATACTCGGATTCTGAAACTCAAAGGGTAGCAAATAAAGACCATAGTTAATCCAGAAGACAAGCAAGTAAATCAAATCTTAGAAATCACAAAAGTGTGCCGGAGTGGAAAGGGCGGAGCCGAGGCTTCCGGGGCGGGGCCCAGGCGGGCCGTTCGGGGCCCTGGGGACGTGTCCACCCACCCCCACCTGGGTCCGGCTCTCCGTGGTTACCCTCGCTGGCCGACCTGGAGAGGCCGAGGCACCCCGCCCAGGAGCTCGCAGGACAGCGCGGCGGTGCTCGTGTTCACTTAGGAATCCGTGGGCTGGGCAGTGAGAGGCCAACTGTCGCACCTCGGCGACCCTCGCGTCTCCTAGCAACGCATTGCGCCGCGCAGCGCCCGGCTCCGGCCCCGCCCCCTGCGAGAGGGTCCTTTGCGCAGGTGCGAGGGCTGGGCTGGGCTGGGCTGGGCGACCCGCCCAGTTTGGAGCGTCAGAGCCGAAACTAGGATGGGAGCCTTGCAGGGGCTGACCCCTAGGCAGAGGAATCGAGCAGAATGTGTTATTTGCTGCTACAGTACCAGGCAGAATTCCGTTGGCGATTTTGGTTCCTGAGAGTAGATACCTCCCATCTGTCCCACCCCATTTCTCATTTTGTTGAAATTAAATGAACCGGTCCATCCACAGGTTAGAGCTTAGTGCCTGGCAATTAGTAAACCTACAATAAACATCCATAACTTAAATGCCCTTTCTCTATCATTACCTTTATCCGTATATTTAAAATACTCTCGATTTACTTATAACTCCCAAATTTGTTTCCTCAGCTCAGATCGCTCTCTGAATTGCAGCCTTGTATATCCAACCTATACTCAACATCCACCTAGTTGTCCCAAACAACCCCCTCCAAATGTCCCCTCCCCAGCCTGCTCCTTCTTTAATTAATTCATTCTTTAATTGGTAGAATTGCCCTAGGAAGCCATCCAGCCTTGGACTCTTGCTTGTTGGGAGACTTTTGATTACTACAGTCTTCCCACTTCAGTAAATGGCTCCTAGAGTCTACTCTTTGTCTTGCCCTCTTTATCTGTCACTGTTGGCTTTTCTGTTCCCACCGAGTCCAAGCCGCCATCATTTCCCCCCACTCTGGTTATTGCAATAATCCCCAGCAGGTCTCTCTTTTTCCCCCTAGTCTGTTCTCAACACAACAATCCGTGCAATCCATTTAAAACATAACTCAGACTGTGTCATTTTTCTGTTCACAGTCTTGCAATGGCTCCCTGTCTTACAGAGTAAAAACCAATAAAACCCCACAAGGGTTGCATACAATCCCTCTCCCCTTGCTCCCTCTCTCCACTCCAGCCACCTGATCTCCGGTCTGTTCCTTGCCTAGCGGCCACATTGAACCCTTAATTGCACCTGCTGCCTCATGCTTTCTATCCCCCTATCTTCTAGTGTTTCTTCTGTCTACAGCACTTATCACCACTTATTATACTATTTAAATTGCTTCTTTCTTAATTTTATTATCTTCTGCAAGAACATAATTTCCATAAAGACAGAGGTCTTGTTGACCAAATTTCTACAACAGTGCCTACACACAGTAGGTGTCAAAGCAATATATTTTGAATGAATATCTTTTGCCACCATGGCCACGAGGAAGCAGTATAGTATCACGTGTAAGGCATGACCTTGGATTTGAATCTGGTTTCTACTACTTAGCTGTCACATGACTTGTGCAAGTTACTGACCTCACTTTCCTTAACTGTAAAGAAAAAAGTGTACCTATCTGATGGGGTAGTTGTGAGGATGAAATAACAAATATAAACCATTTAGGAGAGCACCTGGAACTATATAAATGATAGACCTGATTTCCACTAGAAAGTACACTCCATTGCCACATAGGTTTTTCTCTGCTTTGCTCGCTGCTGTATATTTAATGTCTAGAATAGTGTGCGGCACATAGTCGATGGCCAGGGACTATTTGTTGAGTGAATAAATGAATTCACATCATCACATTTTTTGGAGTATTGTGGCAGCTTCCTGAGTGCTGAGTGCTCTTTCAAACTTAAACCCAGTGGCTCGCAAACTTAAGCATCAATCACAGTCGCCTGGAGAGTGTGTTAAAACAGATTGCTGGAGAGTTCTGATTCAGTAGGTCTGGGCTGCAGTAGAGATTTTGCATTTCTAAGAGGTTCCCAAATACTGTTGGTGATACTCTTCCAGGGCCCACACGTTGAGAAACACTGTTCTGATCTCACCTGTCACTCTCTTGTTTCACAACATCGAGGCTTCTTGCTGTCACTCAAGTTAAAGTTTAAACTATTTGGCTTGGTGTATAAGGCCCTCGTGGTCTGGTCCCTTAGCTGGTTTAGGCTTGACTTCCCCTGGTAAGTCCCTATTATTTCATCCCTTTTGATCCCAGTGCTTTGGTTAAAAGGAACTATTGGCAGTGTGCAGACTGAAAAAATCTCACTCCAAGGACTTCACGTGTTTCTGGACCCAGAAGCTGAACTCGAGTTCACCTTCTCTGCTAAGTTTTTCTGATATCCCCTGATTCTCCTTGCAGAATTGAGCTCTTCTGCTTGGTTCCGCACTGCATCCTGAGCAGACCTCCAATAAAGCACTGTAAAAGTTCTTGCATTTATTTATTTCCATGCGTTTCTACTTCTGCCAGACCGTAAGGTCTTGTGCCAAGGCTGATTCCTTTATGTACATCCAGGATCAAGCACAGTGTCTGGCACTTAGTGGATGCCCAGTAGATAATAATAAAAGGTAATATTTATTGAACACTTACCATTTTCTGGGACTTTGGGTAGACTTTAGTTAGTTTTTCTTAGTTGAATAATAACAGTTTAATCAATCAGAGGATTGAGGGTAGGAGGTGTGAAGAAGAGATATGGGTGGTGGAGATGTATATGAAACTAATCCAAAATAAACATACATTGTGATTTTTTCAAAGCCACCTTCTGTTATGTGAGTTAGCCATGCAGTGTCTTCTTAAGTCCTCTACAGAAAGCATATCCTTGCCAATCTTGTTCACTTTGTTCACATTCTCCCACACACTCTCCAAACATTTTGAAAACAAATCCATTGAGCGATAATTGAAATGCAGTAATTGGCACATATTTAACCGCCTATAATTTGATAAGTTTTGACATATGCATACACCTGTGAAATCATCACCACCATCAAGTTAATGAACTTGTTTCCTGTGCCCCCAACCAACTACTGATTTGCTTCCTGTCACTTTAGATCAGTTCACACTTTCCATAATTTTATGTAAGTGGAATCATACAGTACGATCTCAGACTTCCAGCTTCCAGAACTCTGAGACAATTAAATTTCTGTTGTGTAAGTCACCCAGTCTGTGGTGCTTGTTACAGCAACCCTAGCACACAGATACACTTTTTAAAAAACATACTTTATCTCATCGTATACTTCCTCCTATGACATTTTGTGTCCTTTATTCTGAAGGAATAGCATAAAATACAGTAAGTTTATAACATAAGTTAATTTAGATTGACAACAGTTTATAAGTGAAGAAAACTATATCCTGTAGTGATTTCCCAACAGACTTATACCTACCTCAATAATGAATTTTTTGGTATTTAACATACACTTGGTAGCAGTTTTCAGTCCTGCTGAGACAGAACACATCAGGGACTTAGAAGTCCGAAGAGCTTAGAATTGCAGAAAGATTCCCAAGTGCGGGATGAGGAAGCAGAGCTTAGCTTAATTTCAGTTTTCTTTACTAGCTGCCACAGGAGGAATTTCTCTTGGGATTCAGTATCCAGAAAATTTGACTTCTCCTGAAAATCTGTTATATTTGTGTCTTGAGGATGTGTGAGGCTAGGAAGGGATTGTGGCTTCCTCTAAGGAACCAAATAATTGACTCACGTCTTCCAACAGTACGTGCGTATCTGTGGGCTGTGCTTACATCTTCACTGTTTTCTGACCTATCTTTTCTCCCTTATCCTATTTCCCTTTACTCTTTCATACTGTATCCATTGTGGAAAGAAGAGGGGATATGTAAGTGGCTCGATAAGCATATGAGTATGATCTTGAGCTGCATTGCCAGGAGTTTCAAATCCAGTCAGAGGGAGACACACCAGATTCTCCAGATCCCAATCTCACCAGAATTTGTTGTTAGGTATACACATTCTAAGACAAAGCATCTTACACCAAATCAAAGGTGTTAGCAATAGTACACTAGCAGAATGCTCTACTCAAATGAGTGATTATGATGTCTATATAGCTCCCACTCTGCCTCATCTTCCTCCCTTTCTTTTTCTTCACCTTATGAGAAATCTGTATTTGAATAGAACTCTGAGTACCATGGCTGCAGGAAAATGCTGGTGTTCTGTGAGGGTGGCACTCTGATTCTTGAGTCCACTGCTTAAAATTCATCGTCCTTGGATTTCCCCTCCACATTACTTTGTGTCTTTGTGGACGCATTTTTTACCATATTCTGCGAATGTGTTGACTCTAGATGGATTGCAAACCTACCTGAAGGCACATCTTAGTCATCCGTGTAATAACTGCAAGGCTTATTATAGTGGTATGCACAAAGCAACACCTCAAGACTGAGTTGTTTCTGATTATTAATATTGTGGTGTTTAAGGAGACTTGCTAGGAAGGGGTCCAATAAATACCATTCAGTGAGGGACCCCTGGGTGGCCCCGTCTGTTAAGCCTCCGCCTTCGGCTCAGGTCATGATCCTGGGGTCCTGGGATCCAGTCCCACATGGGGCTCCGTGCTTAGCAGGGAGCCTGCTTCTCCCTCTGCCTGCTGCTCCCCTGCTTGTGCTCTCTCTGTCAAATAAATAAATAAAAATCTTTAATAAATAAATGGAAGCGGAAACTAACAGTTATTGAATCTACTATGAGTCACATATAATTTTTTTTCTCGTACAATCCTCATGGTTCTCTCCTAAGGTAGAAACTGGGAAGAAAAGGAAAAAAGGGAAACTGAGCTCGGCTTTCAGGCTCTCGGTAGACAAGCAGGAGGTGGAACGCAGTCTGATTTCAAAGGAAGCTTTGCATCCCCCTGCGCTTCTTTGCATCCTTGGGTGCAGCACCAGCTACGGGTTTTCAGTTTCCCTTCGCGATACCGTTCCTGCACACACACCTGCACTCCGCATCAGAACGCCGCCGGTGTCGAGTCAAGATTTCCGGCAGGAGGCACCCTCGTCGGGTCACACCCTAGATCATAACCAGCTGCCCCCAGCCCAGCATCCCGCCACTCGGACAATTAACCACGCGGCTCGCGAGCAGCCGGCTCTGCTCGGTCGTTCCTCGGCACCGCCCCGCCGCCTCACGGCTCCTCTGATTGGACGTGGCTGCGTCTGGCCGGCCAATAGCGCGGCGGCGGCAGGTTCCCGGAAGTGGCGGCGCTGCGGGGCCAGACCTCAGCTTCCGCGGGCGGCGTGGGGACCGGTCAGCCGTGCTGTGCCGGCGCTATGAGTTCCTTCATGGGGCAGATGGCCGAGTATCCAACCATCTCCATAGACCGCTTCGACAGGGAGAACCTGAAGGCCCGCGCCTACTTCCTGTCCCACTGCCACAAGGGTGAGTGAGCGCGGCGCGGGCGGCGCGGGCTGCGCGGGTTCTGGCCTCGCCGGGGAGCCGCCCGGGGGGGGGGTGCTCGAGCGGCGGAATGCAGGCTTCGGGAGGCCGGGGCCGAGTCTAGCAGGTGCACCTTGTCCCAGCCTAGCTTGTCAGCCTCTCTGAGGCTTTATTTCTTCATCCGTACGACGGGACAAAACCGAAACTTGCGCAACCACCCGAGCCAGTTTGACCAGGCGTAACACTTAGGTTCTTTTGGTAGCTCTCCTAGCAGCGAATAGTCAGAGGTCAGCGAGGATTATTACTTACTTCTTCCTTTACATCTTCGCTTCCATGTTATAAAGAAGACGAGTTTCAGATGAAATTTTGCCCTCCCCTCCCCCACCCCAACATTTATTATCAAGCAAGCGCGTGCGCACACAATCAAACATCCTGTCCGAAAGCTCCATGAACTGCAGGCTCCCGCTCCTTTTAGGTGTTCTGTCCACATCCAGTATAAAAGTTTCGTTTAAGGTGAGGCAGCCAAAATACTAAGATTTCACAGCTGCGCACAGTTAGGGATTAGGCCCTATTGATACGGCTTGGTGGCTAGAGGCTCCAGGTGAGGCTGGAGTGTCTCTAAAAGGGTCTAGCCAGTCTCCAGAGCTGGAGGAGCGCTCAGTCTGCAGCTGTGGGCCATGTGTAACATCTGGTGTGCCCAAGTTACTGCCTTTGGGAAATGCCTCTTTCTTGCTCTAACCTACTATTTTTCTCTCTTTAATGAGGAAAATCTGGACTTCCTCTCTCGATTTGCTAAATAGCACTGTGAGCCTCTTTGAGGGTCTTTCTACTTATTCTCCAGAATAAGGTTTTTGGTTTTGGGTTTTTTTTTTCATTGTGAATCTCCTGCTGGGTGAGAATACCTCTGTTTTGCCTTTTGTCTTGAGCCTCACTGGAGGTTTTTTTTGTTTGTTTGTTTTTGTTTTTTTTGAAGAGAGAGGGAACACAGGGGGAGTGGGAGAGGAAGAGGCAGGCTCATAGCGGAGGATCCCAATGTGGGGCTCGATCCCATAACGCTGGGATCACGCCCTGAGCCGAAGGCAGATGCCTAACAGCTGCGCCACCCAGACGCCCCCTCACTGGAGTTTTTTTTTTTTTTTTTTAAAGATTTTATTTATTTATGTGACAGAGAGACAGCCAGCGAAAGAGGGAACACAGCAGGGGGAGTGGGAGAGGAAGAAGCAGGCTCATAGCGGAGGAGCCCGATGTGGGACTCGATCCCGGTAAGCCGGGATCACGCCCTGAGCCGAAGGCAGACGCTTTAACGACTGCGCTACCCAGGCGCCCCCCTCACTGGAGTTTCTGAACTCAAAATGTGCTAGCCTTGATTGAAGCGTGGCGTGGCGGCTTGCCCTTTATGTTTACAAGCAGAGTTTGGAGGAGGAATCCACCTAAAGGAATCTGAAATTGTGATCGTTAGTTTGTACGTTAAGCAAGAAACCGACTCCCTATTATTGAGCAGTTGATAATAACTGTTCCTGTTCTCTAATGACATGTGAGTCTGTTTACTCAACCAGCATATAAACTTACCGAGGGCAAGAACTCAACTTCTGCTTTCAGAAATTTCCCACATTCCTTACTGGTAGTTTTTAATGTTTTTAAGAAACAGATTTCTTTGATGTGCTGTGGACTTAATTGTGCTCCCCCTCACCACCCCTCCCACCCCCAATTCGCATGTTGAAGCTTAAACCCCCTATGTGACTGTATTTGGTGACTGGGTTTTTAGGAGGCAATTAAAATTTAAATGAGCTTATAAGGGCAGGGTCCTAATTGGTTAGGATTGATGGCCTTATAAAAAGAGCAATAGAGATTTCTTTCTCTCCACACACACACACTGAAGAAAGCCCATCTGCAAGCCAGGAGGAGAAATTTCACCAGAAACCAGCCTTTGGCTCCTTGATCTTGGAATTTAGCCTCCAGAACTCTAAGAAATTTTGTGGTTTAAGCCATCCTGTCTGTGGCATTTTGTTATGTCAGCTGAGCCGACTGATACAGAATATCTGACAAATCTGTGAGCTCTTTGGTAGAAAAAATCACATAAATGCATTAACATCACATTTCGGTAGAACATCTCATCCCATGGCCCACTCAGTCGTGTTCATGGACCATCTGGAACCCGGTGCTCTGCTCAGGACAGGTTTTGCTAAGCATCAGTAAGGCCTGGAGGACAAGAGGGACCCATGGCCTGAGATAGTGGCCCAGGGTTGGAGAAGACCCCTTTAGGGGACAATTTACAATGACTTAATCTGGTCCAAGAAAAGGGAAACGGCCGTGGAAAGAAGACTGTGGGTGCAGTCCTCGCAGCACCAAGTAAAATGGCCCGGGTTCTCGTGCCTGGCAGTCTTGGAGGGGGCTGGGCTCGTCCTGATTAAAGCAGCTAGAGTGCTGCCTGCTGATTTAGTTCAGGAGTATGGAGCCGAGTCCTGATTCAGTCTCTTTTTTGCCATGGCACAAATTGTTTGGAAATCCCAACTGAAAGTTCTGCCCTGGGATGCCCCCATAGGCCCTAAAAGCCTGGACCAGGAGTGCTCTGAGGAGATTCACCGTCCGAGGGGGCAGGCACATGTCTGGTCAAGGTTTTCCTTGGGGGGGTGGGGCGACTGCGTTGTTTTCTCTGGAGTTAAGGATCACCACGGGCAAGTTGAGGGCGTGTGTGTGTGTGTGTGTGTGTGTGTGTGTTAATTTGAATAATTAGGATTGGTTTGATTCACCTAAACTGAGAAGGTGTGGTTATTGCTATCTAGTCCTTCCCATGCTGGAGATTCAGAATGCATTAGGATGCACCATACGTTTAAAGGCCATCTTTCTATATCTGTTACTTTGGAGGGCTGCGAAGTGGGCCTGTGTAGATAGAAATACCGCAGTCACAGCAGGCTGAGAAGAGAATGAAACTCTTCTTATGCCGGCCTACGCCTGAACTAGTTCCAGATGGACTAACTCACATGCCTGGAACTGAATGGGTCACAGAGAGCGGGGCACGAAGGATGGTTGGATTAAAATGAAAGAAGAACGTAAAGGAAAGTGCTGGAAACAGTTCTGAAATGAGGGTCTGGTACTCATTCTTCTGTGGCTACTCAGAGCAATTTAGACCCTGTCCTAAGATGGAAGGGATCATTCTCCTTTTAAATGATGGCCGGAGATGGTCAGCTTTTGGTGGTTCCTGTCCTGTTTTCAGATGCATTTGTCACCTGTGGAAGAAAGAGCCAGTAGCCCACACGAATTAGTTCTCTTATAAACCTCGTGGCACCTGGGGGTTCAGTTGGTTGAGCGTCCGACTCTTGGTTTTGGCTCAAGTTGTGATCTCGGGGTCATGGGATCCAGCCCCATGTCGGGCTCTGTGCTCAGCGGGAGCCTCCTTCAGGATTCTCTCCTTCTCCCCCACCCCCTACTCATGCGTGAGCATGCTTGCTCTCTCTCTCAAATAAAATCTTTTTTTTTTTTTTAAGATTTTATTATTTGACAGAGAGCAAGAAAAGGAATATAAGAAGGGGGAGAGGGAGAAGCAGGCGTCCTGCTGAGCAGGGAGCCCGATGCAGGGCTCAATCCCAGGACTCTGGGATCACGACCTGAGCTGAAGGCAGACGCTTAACGACTGAGCCACCCAGGTGCCCGTAAAATAAATCTTTAAAAGAAAAAGTGAACCTCTCATATATTTTCTCATAAAAGGAAGCTTGAAAAGAATAGGCAACTATTTGCTTGGCCTAAGGAATCCTCTCCAAAAAAAATGTGCTTATGATTTTTGATTCTTTTGTTTTAGATCACATGAAAGGATTAAGAGCCCCTACCCTGAAAAGAAGGTTAGAGTGCAGGTAATTTATTTTGCTAATTATTTGTGTGTGTTTTTAAGTAAACGGTTTAATTGAGCTCTGACTTGTACACAGGAAAGTACATGCATCGTAAGGGTTCACAGTCAGATGAACTTTTACAGGTGAGCATGTCTGTGAAGTTTCCTCCCAGATCGAGAAACAGAATAAGACCAGTGTCCCAGAACAGAGCCCCATTCCTCCTCCTGGTCAGTCCTTATCTCCCAGAGGCCACCTGCATTCTGACTTTTTGTCCTTTAGGTTTGGTTTTGGCTGGTTGTGAACTTTGCATAAGTAGAATCATACCGAATAGACCTGACTCTTTGTTCTCTTTCACTTAACGTTCTGATTATGGGATTCCTCGTGCTGCTGGGAGCAGCAGTAGTGTGTTCGTTTTCCTTTCTCCCTGTGTGTGTTGTTCTGTCGTGAAGATAATCCTATGTTTTTGGATCTTTAAACTACTGCGTTCTTTTCCCGTAGCCTGCTTTTGCCTCAGTGTCAATTCCAGATTCTCAAGATATGTACTGGAAAGGGCCCTGCGGACCCTCTAACTTCTGACCAGTGGATGTCAGTCTTCTCTGCAAAGTGCTGTCACTAGTCTGTGTTCGTGATAAGTGGTAGCCGGTATTCATTGAGTACTTACGTATATGCCAGGCACTGTGGATTGATTAGTTGGACAGTTTCTTTGGGTGCCTGTGATGAGTCAGACATTGTCCTGGACGTGGAGGGTATAATAGTAACAGCACAGATGAAATCCCTGTCTTCTTGGAGCGAACATCCTCTTTAGATCCTCTTGATAATTTTTTGAATAGAAACCATTATTATTTCTATTTTGCAGATGAGGAAACTGAGGAACCAGAGAGGTTTAATTAGTTGCCCAAGGTCACGCAGCCAGTAAGTGGCAGGACCAGGATTTCAACCAGGTCTGTCTCATTTTGGAGCCTGAATATTAGTTATCTATTGCTGCGTAACAGATTACCCCAAAACTTAGTGACTTAAATCACTAATCATATGTTCTCTTTCTCAGTTTCTATGGGTCGGGAGTGCTGACAGGGCACAGTGGGGGTGGCTGGTTCCTGCCTGGCTGGGTGTCCTGTGGGGGCTGTGATTATCTGGAGGCCCATTCATTCAGTGTTTGACACCAAGGCTGAGAAAAATCAGGCAGCTGGGGCTTTTGGGCATCTCTCTCGCTAGAAAACTCTTCAGTATGGTAATTGCAAGGTAGCTGAACTTCTTAAATGGAGACTCAGGGCTTAAAAAGTGTATGTCCCAAAGGAGAACTAGCACGTAGCCATGTTGCCCAGGAGACATAGCCTCCAAAGTCCTGCGACCTTCCTTCATCGCATTCTGTTGGTTAAGGCAGTTACCAAGACAGGTTGAAGGGGAGGTTAAAATAGACCCCTCCTGTCAGTGGAGGGATTTCTGTATCCATTTTGTAAACAGAGCGTGTATGTTTGGGATATAGATTAGTATGGCCATCTTTGGAAAATATGGTCTACCACAGACTATATTCTTAACCTCTAACCTTCGCTTTTGAACAAATTCAAAAGCACCCCACCCCTTTCCCTTCTCGAGAGGTAGCTTCATTTGGTGGTATCTTTCCACACATACCTGATCATGTACAAACGTGTGTCTTTAAGAGTGATGGGGGACACCCTTTTGAGGAAGTCAGAGGGCACAGTATTTTCTGTCATCTGTTTCTTTCCCATTGTCCCTCTGCATTCTTTTTTTTGTTTTTGTTTTTAAGATTTTATTTTTAAGGGGGGGGCTCCTCGGAGGCAGTCTGTTAAGCGGCTGGCTCTTGATTTCAGCCCAGGTCATGATCCCAGGGTTGCGGGATTGAGCCCCACGTGGGCTCCGTGCTCAGCAGGGAGTCTGCTTCAGATTCTCTTCCTCTCCTTCTGCTCTTCCCCACTCTGCGTGCAAATGTGCGTGTGCTCATTCACTCTCCCCCCTTCTTTCTCTCAAAATAAATAAATCTTTTTAAAAAATTTATTTTTAAGTAATCTCTACACTGAACGTGGGGCTCTGACTTACAACCCCAAGATCCAGAGTCTCACGCTCTACCGACTGAGCCAGCTGGGTGCCCCCCCCTTTGTGGTTTTGATGGGACCTAGATAGTCACAGGTGGTGGCATGTGGGGACCTGCTCCAACACTGGTTGAGCCAGCTCAGTGTCTGAATGATTTGAGATAACTGACAGATGATGAAATGTATTTTCTGGTCACTCAGATGGCTCGTTGTGGATTGTACTAACACACCTTTTCTAACTTTCTTCCTTTCAGCTTGAAGGTTTGCTTATACTGTTCACCTGTTACTAAAGAGTTGTTGTTAACTAGCCCGAAGTACAGATTTTGGGAGAAACGAATCGTAAGTTTTATTTTTTGAATGACACTAATTCTTTTTCTCAAGGGGAAATATTTTTCGAGGTTGATGAAACAATGCATTGGAATTATTCAAAGCCCAGTTCCTCCTACACTATATTTATCCATATTAATTACAGTACTGATGTTTAGTCTTTGTAATTCATCAGTTTAGAAGAGGCCAACATTTTATTGTTGCATATTTGTTTTTCTTGTCCTTCAACGGTTTGATCTAGGGTCTTAGTTTTGTTGGTTTAATCTCATGAACCCTTGCTAAGTTGCATTTTAATACTTCAAAGTGTAAAATGTTTAACCCAATCGATAAATCCTCTTATTTAGGTCATGACATAGTTTAGGGAAAATGAACACATCTAATGGTTACGATAAAGGGATAACAACTAGAATAAAAATAGAGTGGACAACTCTGAATCTGACAGAATAAAATGGATCTGTCCAATGGAAAGCAGATAGTAAAGGGGAGAAACAAAAGAATGGCATGGAGAATGTAAAGACGCCAGGAAAAGTTCTATTATAACAGTAATTACTAATTAGTTTTCTAACTAATTTTCTAGCTAATGATTTTCTCAGTTTAGGTTAAGGGGAATAAAGAAAGTTCTAACAGTCTTCATCTACAAGAGACTTAGATAAAGCAAAAGGATAATTGCAAGTTGAAATGGAAATAAAAAACAAAGGAAAAGATGTACTAAACGATTAGAAGCTAAAAATGCCAGAGTGGCTAGTTTTATATCATACAGGATAGACTGGAAGGCAAAAGGAGATCTTGTTTCAAAGAGGATGTTATTTACTGTCAGAAGGAACAACGGATCCAGAAGGTATGAACTTAACATGCAGTTGACATAAAGTAATCACTGGCCCCGCAGTGCTTGATCAGAGAGTGGGCACCGCTGGGGGATACGGTCAGGGTGCACTGACGGTCAGGGTGCACTGCGTGGATTAGACCGCCAGTCACTGTGGGAGAGTCTGAACAAGTGTCACGGTCTGTTTGAGATTTGCCTGCTGCCAGCTCTCAGCTTTCACATCCTCTAAAAACCAGGGCCACGCACTGCTACCCTCTCTCGGGCCGTGAAGAGCCACTTCCTCCCAGCTGGGGCACTGCTCTCCTCTCCCCGGAACGTCCCGCAGTGTGGGAAGTACAGTGTTTTCATACCCTGCTGGTGCAGTGTGACACAGTCAGCCTCGACCTCTGACAATAATCGGATGGGGTCCATCCCCACTCCCCAGAGTGACCCAACACCAAGGCTATAACCTCAGCCTCGTATTAGGCCTGAAGTTGCCGTGGGTCTGCCCGGCCAGCAGTCGGGAAGTTGAGCTGAGAAAGAAACAGAGAGGGGCAGAGATGGTCTGGAACCCACAAGGACAACCTGGAACCCCCGTCTGTCTCTCACTCCTCCCAACCTGGGTAGTGCTGCAGCTCCCCGTTGCCACTGAGTTCCACACTCCTGGGCCAGGCCTTCGAGAAGCTGGAGGGGATACGCAGCCGAAGGTGGGGTTGCTGCGGTCCTGCCCCGTCTGCAAGCTGAGCCAGCAGGTCAACGTCCTGCGCTGTTAGAATTTCCAGCACCCTTCAGCGCATTAAGAAAGGGCTGGTGGTTGACTTTGGCCTTCCAGATCTCACATAGGTGTTTCTTGTGGCCAGTGCCCACCTGGAGGTGTACGTGGAAGGGACTCGTAGGACAGTTCCGGCTCAGCTAAGCTGGTGGAGTACGAGGCCACCTCACAATCTCAGGGAGACCAGGCAGCTCAGCAGTTGTAGCTGGGGCACTCCCCACACCCCTCTCAGAAACCAAAAGAGGAAGGAGGCAGGAAATAAGAGAGAGATTGGAAGGGCATAATTAATAAATGTGAACTAGAAGCAATCCGAGGCACCCAAAGGGAAAACAAGATCTTTGGTAGACATGGAACATTTACAACAATTGACCACGTACCGCGCCACAAAAGAAGTAGGAAATGCTAGTGATCTGTCTAGGACAGATGGTTTTGAGGACGATGCAATGATGCTGAGTCGCAAAGGAAAGGAGAGCTCCGGTCACCCCATACATACGGGAACTAAATGCATATAATAAGCAGCCATTAGGTTAGAGAGGAAATTGTGAAGAAAAACGTGTAATACTTAGAACGGAGGGACAGTGAGAACACATGTCCAAATGCGTGTGACGCGGCTAAATTAGCGCTTGAGGGGAAATTGAGACCGTTAAGCACATTTGTTAGAAAACAAAGACCAGAATTACGGGGAATGAGTCTTCAAATCAATAAGAAGGAAAAGGAGCAACAAAGCACATCTAAGGGTATGTGAAAGAAGGAAATAATAAAGGTCGAAGGACAAGTTAGTGATACAGAGACCGGCGGGTCACAGAAAATGGAAGATGAACAAAAGTAAAAGCTCATCTTCAGAGGAACAGAGCTAGATTTCTGCAAAGATTAAAAAAAGAAGATGCATATAAAAATACAGAGTGATGAAAGGAAAGTAGCTATGAATAGCAGCAATGCATTTTTTGAAAATTAATGATCATATATTTGATATTTTAGGCGAAGTGGGTAAATACCTGGATAAGTAGGAAAATACCAGATTGAGGCAAGAAAAGTGGAAAACTTGAATAAGTAAACATTGAAGAAATTAAAGCAACTTAAAGATCTCTTTTTCAATAAAGCCCCAGATCCAGATGGTTTTATAGGTGCATTTTACCAAATGTTCAAAGGACAAATAACCCCCATACTGGATGAGTTTTTGTGGGATATGGTAAAGAGAGAAGCCGCTCAACCTTGTTGGCAGAATCGATAACGATAGTGCAAGGAAGAGAACAGCCATTTCACGTACGAGCACGCGAACATCCTGATTAGGGTACTAGCTCACCGAAGCTCACAGTAGTAAAAAAGTGCATGGTGAATACAGTACGTGTTTGTTCCAGAATGTGAGGATTTTTTTTTTTTTTTAAAGATTTTATGTGTTAGAGAGTATGAGCTGGGGCTGGGGGGTGGGGGAGAAGCAGACTTCCCACCTAGTGGGGAGCTGGACTCAATCCCAGGATCCTGAGGTCATGACCTGAGCTGAAGGCAGACGCTTAACAGTTTGCTGTGGCCCGAACCTGTGAACTAGGCCAGGGCCTGGGGATGGATCCAGGCTGCGCCCCTGCAGCAGGAAACCTAAGCCGAATAGCACAAGAGCACACGCCAAGTGTTTCCCAGACTCAAGTTCAGACGGGGGAGGGAGTGGGAGCTCGGGGATGGGCAGTTGAAGGGGAAAAAATTGCATGCATGGAAATAGGACTGCCGAGTCAAAGCGTAGGTGAGTTTAGAAGGCATTTAATGCACGTCGCCACGTCAGCCACGGGAAAGGCTCTACTGTAGCTCAGTCCTGTCCTCAAGCTGCTAAAACGTTTAGTATCACAAATCGGAAATTATTACTCAGAGTCTCAGTAACTTCTAAGTCCTTTTTCTGTGTTTGAGATGGCAAAGGCATGTAAGTCCATGAAAAACGGTGAAAACAGTATGATGTACATATGGTCTCTTTTTTAATAGATATCCATTGAAATTGAAACTCCTACCCAGATACCTTTAGTCGATGAAGTGTCAGGCGAGGTAAGTAAATATTAAATGTAATTTTAAAAAATTATTATGTAATAATATGATTGTTTTTCGCTGTGATTTTGAATGCTCATCTTACTATAAATGAAAGTTATAGTAATTGGGTGAATTTGTAGGGGAAAAAATATTTGTGTTGTATTTCTCTTCTACATGCAAAGGTAGACTTTGACTTCTGTGTGAATTGTTCCTTTTTAGCATATTAAATGCTAATAATGAGAATTCCAGTTGATATTACTACGTGATGTCATTGTCACATTTATTACGTTTATATAATATTCAGGATATAATTTGGTGCTTAGTGCTTTTGTAGCAAATTTATATATTTGTGATTTTCTCTTTTTCTGAATCATTTTTTACTTAAACAGTATCCAAGTGGATCCAATATATTTTTTGTCCTTAAATTTAGAAGCGGGTACTTTTGTGAATATATTGTTTAATAATATGATTATGGACCTACCTTTTCTTTATTTTTTTACCTCACATTCTTCCTAGAGCCAGGAAGTATTTTCCTACTTTATGGTAAATCTAGTTAATATTAGTTCCATGGCCTGGTTATAACCTGCTCTGTGGACGCGTCGTCTACCCGGGATCAGGCAGGGGCTGACTTTTCACAACTCCTCTCTGGAGAAGATCAGGCATGTGAAGTGTAGCCCTCATCGAGTTGTTCACCAAGGGGGACTGCAGGGCAGGTGAGGGTGGGTTAAAAAGGACGGGGAAAAAGGATAGCCTGAAGGTTCCTAAATGCTGTCCTGACCTCACTTAGCTAACACTAGACTCCTCCGATTGCCTCACTGCCTTGCCACCTATGTTGGTGAAAACTGGGCACAGACAGCAGGCAGCTCCCGTTGATCAGAGTCTGGCTGTCCCACTCTGGTCCTTTATTTATTCTCATGCGCTCTGGCTCCGTGTGTTGTGTCTCCAGCGCTAACCACAGGACCCTTGCTCTAATGGGGCCATTGGAATGAATGACGTTAGACTTCTGGGAGGAATTGCCATTATCAGGTAGCGAGCTGGTGTGTCCAGAGCTCTGCCCTAAGAGGACAGTACTCTGCAGAATAGTGACTTGGGGCCAGGTGACATCAGGCTTTTTTTTTTCCTTTTCTTACTGATTTCCTCTCTTGCTGTGGCCCAAATAACATTCCATTGTATGGATAGACCACATCTTGTTCATTTGCTCGTCAATCGATCCACGTCTAGGCTGTTTGTACTCGTTGGCTAGTGTGAACAATGCTGTTGTGAACATTCACATCCAGGGTTTTGTGTGGATGTCCATTTTCATTTCTCTTGTGTGTGTAGCTCGGTGTGGAATTGCTGGGTTATACTGTCACTGTGTTTAACGGTCGTTCAGTGGGTTAGGATTCCACTTGTCTCCAGGATTTGGCGCGTGAGGAAATGAGAAAAGGCATACCACATTCTGGAGAAGTACTTGGATTTGTTCTATTAAGGAGAGCTGGGTCCTGACGATAACTTCTATTATTATTATCTTTTCTTTATTTTCTTTTTAGAAGGAAGAGATTGTTGTGACTCTCCTACCAGCTGGTCATTGTCCAGGATCAGTTATGTAAGGGGGCTCATCTATTTTGCCGTTTCATTATGCATAGATATGTATTGTATTTGTAGAAGTATGTTTTTAGGGTCTAGAAAATAATATGTGTAAGGAGATTATTTCTTTAATATGTAGATGGCAATTTCTTTCATTTTTGTTTCCAAATTGAACTTGGGGGACTGAGGGGAAGATCAAGTTTGAAATGTGGCTTTCTTACAATGGAAGTCTTCAGTGGCCATTTCTCCATTGGCTTTGCATTTTCCTCTCCCATGGATTTTTCTCTCCAGGAGCAGGAATGATCTCATGTAGTTGAGATCGCTAACGCATTTCAGGGACATCTATTGCAAAGGCAGCAGTATATTCCATTATGTTATTCCCCGCCCCCCCCCCCCCCCCCCCCCC
>NW_024425675.1:19633556-19725977 GCF_017311325.1 Ursus maritimus
CTCCCCCCCCCCCCCCCCCCCCCCCGCAGGAAGGGGTGGCAGCTAAGTGCCGGTCTGGGTTAGAGCTATTAAAATCCCATTAATACTGTATCGTAGGTCGCTATGTTTGTTAGGAAATGTGTGCTATGGATTTAGTGTATATTTGCTTTGTTAGGATGTCGTATGAGACTTAGAAGTCACCAAGATATATCTCCTTCTCAGGTTTTTATTTCAGGGCAATAATGGAACGGTCTTGTACACGGGAGACTTCAGATTGGCAAAGGGAGAAGCCACCAGAATGGAGCTTCTGCACTCTGGGGGCAGGTATGTAATTCCTTTTTTTTTTTGAGAGAGCAGGCACACGAGCAGGGGGAGGGGCAGAGGGAGAGAAAGAGAGAATCCCAAGTCGACTTCACACCCAGCACAGAGCTCGACCCGGGGCTCCATCGTATGACCCTGAGATCATGACCTGAGCAGAAATCAGAAGTCAGATGCTTAACTGATTGAGCCCCCACCCCAAGGTGTCCCAGACTTCACATAATTCTTGAATGGAGGACTGAATCATCTACAAAGTTTTACTGATCCTTTCCCCCCAAATATAAGCCTTTCTTTCAACTAGAAATCAAAGTTTATTATATTTGTGATAGTAAAGCAAAATTTTCTTCTTGAAATGGGGTGGTGGTAACGTTCTGTATGTTGATTGGGGCAGTAGTTATGTGAACCTGTCAAAACTCACCGAATTATATTTACAAAATCTGTGTAATTTATTGTGTGGAAATCATTTCCCAACAAAGTTGATTTAACAAAAAAATTCCAAATTCAATGGAACACCGTCTAAAATTACTGAGAATTTAAACTTTACATATATTTTATTTCACATTAGATGGTTAACACCAATTATTGTTGTTGTGTTTTTTTTCCAGAGTGAAAGACATCCAAAGTGTATACTTAGATACTACTTTCTGTGATCCAAAATTTTATCAAATTCCTAGTCGAGTAAGTCTCCCCAGAGAAGCAGGGGTGGTAATCGGGGTGTGGCTGTATTTCTAGTAGGAAGTTTCTAGAATAACATGTCAGATCATAATCGCCCCATAATTAATTGGCATTAATACCTGTGACTGTTGGGAGTGGAAAGGGTGAGTGATGTTCTTAAAAGTGTTAAATGCCTTTTAAAACTCCTGCCCAGGAGGAGTGTCTGAGTGGAGTAGTAGAGCTGGTTCGAAGCTGGATCACTCGGAGTCCATACCATGTCGTGTGGCTGAACTGCAAAGCAGCTTACGGGTATGAGTACCTATTCACCAACCTTAGTGAAGAATTTGGAGTCCAGGTATGGTGATGGCTCTTTCTTTTCTGTTGCTCCTTCCAGCCTCTACTTTCCTCCCCCTCCCCCTCCCCCAAAACCCTACCGCAGTAGAAGAGGGAAGCAACCTATGAAAGGGCGTGTATTGGGGGCCTGGGTGGCTCAGTCGTCAAGCGCCTGCCTTCCCCTCAGATCATGATCCCAGGGTCCTGGGATCGAGCCCTGCATTGGGCTCCTTGCTCAGTCCAGGGGAGCCTGCGTCCTCTTCTCCCTCTGCCTCTCCCCCTACTTGTGCACTCTCTCTCTCTCTCTCTCTGGTCAAATAAATGAAATCTTTAAACAAAACAAAACAAAAACCAAACAAAACCACAAAGGACGAGTGGCCCGGGTTGGCAGCCCCTGTGGAGTGAGAGGTCATCTCTTTTTATTCATGTGCTCTCGGGGGGAGCCAAGTGCAGCCCTGTGGCTGAGAAGAGCCCTTTGACGAAATGTCCTGTAGATGACGTTTTTTTTCAGAACTGTGGGTCATGAAACAAATGTAGTGATCTGAGTGTATTGCTTCCAGTCCGAGTAATGATGGTTTTGTGAGCGTTTACGTAGAAAATCAGACACGTGCCTTTACATAACGTGTGTGTGAGCGCGTGTGCTGGGTTCCCCTGGGAAACCTATTTCTTACTGTGGGTCCTGGTCCAGGTGTGTGAAAACCACTGTCCTAGAGCACCGAAGCTTCTGGATGGATCGGCTTATATCAGGCTGGGAGGGAGTTGGGTTTCACCTGTCCCTTCCTCGTGGCTCGTGCTGGGCTCTCAGACGGAGCCGCCGAGCCCGTGGCTCCTGTCTTGTCCCGACAGAAGATGGGAGTTCTGGGAATGACCCTGAATAAAACAAAGTGCTGGAGCGGGTTGGACGTTTAAGTTCCGCTCTGTTTTGTACCTTCTCACATAGACCCCCAGCCAACAAACTTGTGCCAAGAACTTACTTCTACACAGTGTCATTCCGTAAAATAAAAACGATGTAGCTTTTCTGCATTTGAAATTTTAAAAAAATTCCTCCCTCCCTCCCTTCGTAAGTCTCCCTCTGTCCTCCTTTCCTTAATTTTTTCCTCCCTTTAGGTCCCTCTGCTGAAATACATTGGTATAAAGTTGTGAATTCTCCATTTTGAGAAGGATTTGCTTTCATTCTTAGCTTTTCATTCCTGTTTTTTTGGTGTTAAATTGCCTTTTAAAAATCACAGTGTATTATAATAGGTCGTGTACGCGTGCGCGCGCGCACACACACACACACACACACACACACACACTGATCTCTATTATCTGCTTTTTTTTAACCTGTCCTCTCTTGATGAAATACAAAGGTAGCCAGTCCCAAATTTGTGTTTACCGTAAATGTTCGTGTGTGTGAAATCTAGGAAGGCCTTGCAGGAAGGAACCGTGGGCTGAGGAGGGGTGTAGATGGGGGAGAGCAGCCTTGGGTGGTGACCCGGTGACCTCAGAGTCGTCCTGGCGTGAGCCCTCTCTCAGGCCCCTGAATCCCTTCTAGGGGATAGAAACAATTTCAGATCAGGAATTTAAAAAGGGACAGCAGGGAGGTTTTTTTGGCTAAGGGACCTCAGAGATGATCTCTGGCAACTTTTTCAGGCTTCTTTATTTTTTTGAGGATAAAAAAGTTTCTGTAGGTCTGTACACCTCAAAATTTACCCCTTTTTATCTCCTTAGAGAGTCCAGAAAAGCAAATTTGTTATTACTTGTTAGTTGTTAGTAAACAGGGAGTGAGCGGAATAGGCCACAGGGTAAGTAAGCAGTTATGCTGGATTCTTTTTATGCTTGTCTTGGTATTAATTACCCCAGCGATTTGACATTATTCTAATCTGTTGTTAATCAGATTTCAAAATGAGAATACTACTTATTTGTGCCATTTCATAGTCCTAATATCAATTTACATACATGTTACTTACTTTAAAAGAGAGTATTTTTTAAAACTGACACATTGGTTTAACAATTTAAAATGTATTAGCCTTAAAATTCTAAAGGTGGCTAAGGTTTCTTTTTGTTTTTGTTTTTTTTTTTTGTTTTTCTGCATCTGCTCTCCCCCTTTTAATCCTGTAAAGGGGTGTGTGGTAAGGGGGGAATCTGGGTCTCTGCTTCCTACTCCAGCTGTGTCCCCCTGAAACTGCCCTGCTTCCATGGCATGTTGGGGGTGTGTCGTCCCAAGTCAGTGATTCTTGATTGCTGACATATTTAGAGTAAAACTTGACACATAGTAGGTGTACAATAAATAGGAGTTGAATGACTTGATGGATTGAAGGACAGTTGAGTTGACTCTTGAACAACACGGGTTTGAACTACACGGGTCCATTCATACGTGGATTTTCTTCGATAGACACGGTATTGTATCACACACAGTACTGTGTGGTGACAGATGGTGGCTACACCTGTGGGCACAGCATAACCCACAGTTACAGGCTCGTCCAGTCACTAAGTTGTACACCTGAAACTAACGTAACATTGTGGGTCAGCTGTACCTCAATAAAAAAAAAATACAGTGCAGTACTCCCAAGTGTATTTTCTGTTATGATTTTCTGAATAACATTTTCTTTTCTTTAGCTTGCTCTGTTGTAAGAATACAGTGTGTGATACATACACAGAATATGTGTTAGTTGACTGTTGATGGTATCAGTAAGCCTTCTGATCAACGGTAGGCTATTAGCGGGAGTAGAAAGTTACGGGGATTTTTGATTGTGGGAGTTGGTGTCCCAACCCCTGTGTTGTTCAGGGTCAGCTGTATTAGTGTGATTCGAGGAAATCCACCGAGTCTCCGGAATGTTTTATTACCACCACCAGTAGGCACTAATGCTGACTGGTGGGAATATGATCTTCGTCCTTTGCTGGTTGATATCCTGGCAGAATACCAGTGTGCACTGAAATAGCCAAAAACTAGGGGTGTTTTGTTTTGAAGATTTTATTTATTTGAGTGGGGGGCCGGGGATTGGCAAGCGGACTCGGTGCTGAACTGGGAGCCCTGCACGGGGCTTGATCCCAGCCACCCCACCCAAAACTAAGTTTTAAGAAAGAAGAAAGTGCACTAACTGGATGATTTGCTCGGCATAATTACCCTTGAACAGTTCATAGGAAATACAATTCAAAAGAATAGGCTTATATGTGTTATTTTATTCAGATTCATGTGGACAAACTAGACATGTTTAGAAACATGCCGGACATTCTTCATCATCTCACAACAGACCGCAGCACTCAGATCCATGCCTGTCGCCATCCGAAGGTACGGAGTAAATTGTTTTTCTTGTTGTGGGAGTGATGTATTACCCCAGGCCACGCAGCTGGACGTTACTGTGTTCCATTGCCATAGACGGCGTGGTAGGAAACAGAGACCCTCTTTGTTTTTTAGTGAAATAAATCCATACGCATTGGATACATGTTTATTTGTAGTGAATTACACAATGAGTAATGTATTTATAAAGAAATTAGCTATATATTAGAGCTTATAACTTAAGAAAACACAATCCATTGTTATTTATATTTGAGACTCATGACCTGTGTACACATGTATAAACTATTTTTCTTCTCATTTGAGTTAAATACTTAGATCTAACTTTGCTTCACACTTTGAAATGGTTTTATATATCGCTGGTCCAGTCTCAGATGAGCGTTTTTAGTGTCTTTGCAGCTCATTTGTAATTCATTTTCGAGTGCCAGCATAGAACTCCCTTCACTTAATAAGTACCCTTCTGTTATTAAAGGTCAGGTATTAAATTTTGCATTTGCCCTTAACATTTTTTTTCCCTCTCAATTTATATAGTCATTCAATGTCACTAATACTAAATTGTGATCTTCAGAGGTGGGGGTTTGCATGATCATGAGTTTCCTCTAAATTTTAAAATATCTGAGCATTCAAATGCTGAGTAGTTTTTATTTTTAAACATTGTATTTACATATTAACTCACTGTGATAGTAATATTGGCTCCATTGCCAAAAACCTAAAGTAGACTTGCTCAGCCCTAAAGTAAAGCATAATTAAAAAAAAAAAAAAGAATTCTCATGTGTAACATGGAATATTCTACTTCAGACCACTGTAGGATAACCACAAGGTAAGAAATTATTTTGGTGATTGGTAAGCTGCCTATCAAAACCCGAGTCATGAATTTATTTCACCCTTTTGTGTGTCTGTGCACAGACACACATCCTCACCGAATTCGCAGATGGATCGACATCACTTAGAGAATAGCAACTGTTTTGTCCCTTTTTTGTTGGACTTGTAGCCTTTGGTCCGCACAAGCCCCGTAAATCTTTTAATTGGCAGACTTCTCTGCTCTGAGTTTTCTTACATCCCACAAAGTAGCTGCATTTGTAACTGTCACTCCTGTCACTTCCCACATGGCTACTTGCCTTGGGACACTCCTTGGAGTGGCTTAGTTCTCAGGTCCCGTGGCCTCAGGAATCCTGCTCACGGCTCACACCCCGCATATCCCCCGCCTCCTCGTCAGGACCCACAGCAGAGGCCCTGATGACCTTTGATTTGGATGGAGTGCTAATGGTTTTGTAGGACCCGATGCATACACGACGTCTTCGGGAAAATAGTCCCACTGGTTTTCAGCCTTTAAAAACACTTTTGTTACTTTTTCCTCCAACTTTGTTTTGAAAAAATTGGATATGCGGCCCGTATTCATTCTTCCCTGGTTGTGTAGTAGTGTCCTTCTTAGCGTGTGGAGAGGGAGCAGGGCATCCTGAGCGAAGGTCGGGTGTGTGTTGCGGTCACTGTGGCCTCTTCCGTCTCTTGATGTAGATTAAGTGTCCAGCCTTTCACTTTTCTTTCAGGACATTGATATTTTTGAAGAGACCAGGCCAGTCGTTTTGCAGAATGGTCCTAAATTTGGCATTATCTGATTGTCTCCTTACATCTGCTTTTTTATTTCATGTCTGTAAACTTATAAACACTTGTTTTTGAGACCCTGCCCACAAAGAGATTTGTTGAAAGTGTTGAACTGCTTTTCTGTTTTTGAAATCTTTTAGGCAGAGGAATATTTTCATTGGAATAAATTACCTTGTGGAATTATTTCCAAAAATAGAATTCCACTCCACACAATCAGCATTAAACCATCCACTATGTGGTTTGGAGAAAGAACCAGAAAAACAAATGTAATTGTGAGGTAAGAAAGCAACCTCTCTTTTGAGAGAAACCTTGCTTTTGAGGTAACTTATCTGGTTTATTTTAGTTTTTTTGTTTGTTTCTTCTTTTTAAAGGTTTTATTTATGGGGACGCCTGGGTGGCTCAGTCCGTTAATAAGCGTCTGCCTTTGGCTTGGGTCATGATCTCAGGGTCCTGGGATCAAGTCCCTCATCGGGCTCCCTGCTTCTCCCTCTGCCTGCTGCTCCCCCTGCTTGTGCTCGCGCAGTATGTCAAATAAATAAAATCTTTTTTAAAAAAACATTTTACTTATTTGAGAGAGAGAAGGGGAGGGGCAGAGGGAGAGAAAGCAGCAGACTTTCTGCTGAGCAGGAAGCCCGATTTGGGCGGATCCCAGGACCCAGAGATCATGACCTGAGCTGAAGGCAGATGCTTAACCGACTGAGACCCCCAGGCGCCCTGATTTGTTTTAGATTAAGTGCAGTCTAGCCTAACCCAAAGAGGAGGATATACTATAATTGTGGAGAATAACTTCCGAAATTTAAATGCTATTTAAAGAGGTGCTACTTCCAAACCTGCCTGATGGCCAGTACCATGAGCCAGGATTTCCTGAAGCCTACTCCAGTCGGGTGGCTGGAGAGTGGAGGTGTCTTGCTTGTCGGGGAGTAGAGTGGGGAACTGGCGTCGTGGGGGATAGAAGCCCTCGGTGGAGTAGAGGAGTACCATAATCGTCATGTTTCAGCAGTACTTCCCTTAATATTGGGTATTCAGAATGCCTACGAGTATTTGTATTTCTGGAGAGTTCCCTCTTGTCCCGGGGAGAAACCCGTGACTGTAGGGTGGTTTTATATTGGAATGGATTAAGTGGGAAGGCATGAAATTTAGAGCTTAGCTTAGTTTGGATAAGTGACCTTTTAATTTTGTGTTTTCATTTCCCTTTAGGACTGGAGAGAGTTCATACAGAGCTTGTTTTTCTTTTCATTCTTCCTACAGTGAGGTAAGAGGAGCCCATGTACTCAGGACTCTGTTGCCAGCTGCTTTGGCGGCCTTCATGGTGACAGCATTAGTCCCCCCGACTACCTGAGGCATCTCTTTCCCTACTGCTTAAGATTTGTTGTGGCTTTTCCTAAAGAAATGTAGGGGAAATGTCAGCAGATGAGCTGTGTTTACTGAGTACAGAGGAAATTGGTTATTATCACCTGTTTTCAGCCTAAACATTGAATACGGATGATTAAGGTTTTCTTCCCGTCTCGCTTCCTGCATGCATTTTAACTTCCCCACTTCGGTTGTTCTGTTCACCTGTCCTAAGAGGTCTTATGTAAAGGAGTATCACGGATAAAATCTCATGGGCAGCCTCAAGGTGCTGTCCAGGTTTTTGTCCTCTTCCAAGATTGGATTGTGCTGAAAAATTGAAAAAAAGTCCTGAATATTCAGCAGTGGGGAAGAACAAAGGTGATTGAGATAAAGACCTTATTCTTAGGAGTTTAAGGTTTATTAAATGGTTTTATTAGGATCCTTTTTATTTTTATTTTTTGTTTTTTTAATTAGCCAGCATATAGGAGGACATCATTAGTTTCGGATGTAGAGTTCAGTACTTCAACAGTTGCATTGTTAGGATCCTTTTTATATAGAGAATTGGCCTATTCACTAGCGTGGGAACTTGAATATGTGTAATTTATTTGCAAACTCCTCGTGCATTTCAAAAGTAAATGCTAGCATCTTGTAAGTGCTGAGTTTTAGTAATTTCATGTACGTATCAGGAGAAAAAGGTATATAAAATCAGACTTTGTATGACACTTGAAGTCACATATAATTTTAGTTTGACCATTTCAGCACTTAAAGATTGATTTCCCTGATAACTATTATTTTTGTATTTGGGATACATGGATACAGCACTGCCGCAGTGAGCCGTGGACGTGTTAATGATTTGAACAGGTGGATTCTTCCAGAGCTCCAGGTAGTGGCATTCTTATCAAGTCAGCCATAGTATTGTAAATGATTCTTTATCATATTATCAAAATATTACAATGACATCTCTATTAAATAACTTACCTTAACTTTCAGGTACAAATAGGTTATCCAAGAGCAGCCTGGAAGGAATTCATTGTGATGGTATTATTTAGTTAATGTGTTTTCCTTATTTTATCCTGAAATCTCAGATTGTTGTCAGAGCCTCCTTCTGGGGATTTGTCTTTGGTTTGGCGTCTGGCTCAGCAGCAGGGTCCCTGCCTGTTGATCCCATAGTGGCTGGGTGTCCTGTCTCAGCCACGGGGAGGGCATCTAATCAGGGAAGAGGGTAGGCCTTACTTTTTCACTTAGGACAACTTCTGGCCCATTTCCCTCCTTCAGTGCAGTTAGCAGCTGAGTTGGGGAGCATAAGCCCTCCTGCGATTTTATGCACTTACCCCCCAGGAAGGAGCTGTTTCCCTGGTGCTTGAGCGGAGAGATGAAGCAGATGACCCCCCGGCCTGCCGTCAGCCCGCCACACTCCCCCTGGATTAGCGCTCGTGATCACGCACACCGTGGGTCGCTGTGCGCGCCACGTGGTCATCTTCTCTCAGGGTGGCGAGAAGCAGACAGGCTTTTCTGAGACGTGCTCTAATTAATAGGCCTATCCCAAGTATAGATCATGTTAAAATATATTTAAAAACGTAAATAGTGGATTTTAAAGAATTATTTATTTTAGAGCACGCATGTGAGTGGGAGGAGGGGCAGAGGGAGAAAGAGACTCTGGAGCAGACTCCCTGCAGAGCCGCACAAGGGGCTCCATCTCACGACCCTGAGATCGTGACCTGAGCTGAAACCAAGAGTCGGCTGCTTACCCGTCCGAGCCACCCAGGCGCCCCCATAAATTGTAGATTTAAGTATCATTTCCTGTCAGATTTTTTCAAATACAGCTGATCCTCCTTATCTGTGGATTCCTTATTTACAAGTTTGCTTGCTCACTAAAATTTGTTGTGACCCCCAAATTCATAGTGGCAGCACTGCGGGGTTGTTTGCAGACACGCCCAGCAGTCACCGGCCACGCAGATGCCCAGTTTAGGCCGCACAAGGCCGTGCTGTGCCCTCTCCGCCGAGCTCGTGGGGTAAACAGGGCTCCTTCTGCAGTCAGTCCCGTGCTGCGTTGTACACAGTTCTGTGCTGCTGGTTGGGGATTTCACTGTCTGAAACGGCCCCAAGTGCAGTGCTGAGGTGCTGTGTATGTTCCTAAGCACACAGGCTGGCAGGTGCCTTCTGGAGAAAAGCCGTGTGTTTGATAAGCTTTGTTCAGGGACGAGTTATGGTGCTGTTGACTGTGAGTTCATAGTAATGAATCAACAGTACATACTGAATATAGGTGTCTTTTTTTTTTTTTTTTTAAGATTTTATTTATCAGAGAGAGACAGTTTGCGAGCACAAGTGGGGGGAGGGGCAGAGGAAGAAACAGGCTCCGCGTTGAGCAAAGAGCCGGATGTGGGACTCTGGGATCATGACCTGAGCCAAAGGCAGACACTGAACCAACTGACTGAGGCACCCAGGTGCCCCTGAATTGGTATCTTTGAACACACACACACATAAAACAAGGTGATGCATTGATAGGTTGACAAAAACGCAGTGACCAGAGGTTCAGAGGAACCTTCTTTTCCCCTTACGAGTAGTGGTTCAGTGTTTGCTCATTCACCGTTCCCGGTGACCTCAAGGAACATAACCCCTGCGGATAATGAGAATAGACAGTGTTCATGAATTGTTTTAAGGCAGACATCTGATGTAAGGACATCAGCTTGTACAAGGGACAGAGGGTGCCTGTCTAGTAGGTGTCTCTTGTCTCCTGTGGCCACTTCATTTCTAAGTAGAAGGAGCCTCAGATTTCTACCAGCCTCAACTTTGAATTAATTACGCAAATCATGTAGCTTGTGGGCAGGTAAATAATAGTTTCTGTTTGCATGCCTGCTCTGAAAATACAAAAGAATTTGTTTATGAAAAATACCTGAAGAATGAATGGGTCCTCTTGTTTTTTCTCCTGTTTTAAGTAAGGTAGCCACTTTAATATGAAGTTATTGATAATTCGTGGGTTCCTACCTCTTGATTTGGTAGAGTTGAGTTCTAATAATCTCAGAACTCAGTTTCCCCATTTGCAGAAGGGAATAAAAACCTTTGTGTTGTCATTATCTTTGTGATGGATAATTCCATTGAATGTTAAACATATGCCAGGTGCCGAACACTTCACATGCATTATCTCATTTATACTTTTAGATGAAGAATCTAATAACTTAGAGACTTCAGGTAACTTGACCAAGGTTACATGCTCACCAAGATGTATTAAGCGACAAAGCTGAAACTTGTCTGCGTTGTAGAGATGTTTTGAGGAGTAGTGACAGAGCTCTTGTTTAGCATTCTGAACTTTGCAGAAAATCAAGGTATTCATGAAATTTTTGCATTGTCCTCTAGATGAGAATAAATTTAGAACAAATCAAGCATCCTGGAAGATGCAATTTCCTTATTTTATTTGCTGGAGAAAAGATGCAATTCTAAAACCTTGTTTTCTTGTGTGTATTAAATATTCACCTTAATTCTCATTTACTTGAAGGGAATTAGTTAATTATGGGTGACTTTCTTAGACAAGGAAACTAATGTCATTTAAAGAAATACAGGGGTGCGTGGGTGGCTCGGTTGTTTTAGCGTCTGCCTTTGGCTCAGGTCATGATCCCAGGGCTTGGGATCAAGCCCAGCAGGTGGCTCCTTGCTCAGCAGGGGGCCTGTTTCTCCCTCTCCCTGTGCCCCTCCCCCCTGCTTGTGCTGTCTTGCTGTCAATAAATAAAATCTTTAAAAAAAATAGAATCTTTGATGGGGCGCTTGGGTGGCTCAGTCGTTAAGCGTCTGCCTTCGGCTCAGGCCGTGATCCCGGCGTTCTGAGATGGAGCCCCACATCAGGCTCCTCCGCTGGGAGCCTGCTTCTTCCTCTCCCACTCCCCCTGCTTGTGTTCCCTCTCTCGCTGGCTGTCTCTGTCAAATAAATAAATAAAATCTTTAAAAAAAAAAGTAAAATAGAATCTTTGAATTCCATTACTAATTCCTAGTCCTTACTGTGGAACAGAATCACCCAAAGAACATTTAAATATCCTGATCCCAGTACCCACTGTAGCTCAGTATCAAAAGTCTTTTTGGGGGTGGGCCTGAGTGTTGGATAGTTTTTTCCCAGGAGGGCCCCAGGCGATCCCCATGTGCAGCTAGTATTGAGAACCACACCATAAGAAATTCCTGCTGCTCTTTCTCCCGCCCTCCGTTTTGTTGCCTAACACCCAGATTTTTCGGTATAGAGATAATCGACCCGTTTTATTTTCCTTCCTCTAGATTAAAGATTTCTTGAGCTACATCTCTCCTGTGAACGTGTATCCAAATGTCATTCCAATAGGCACAACTATGGATAAGGTTGTAGAAATGTGAGTAGTTGCTCCTCGTGGAACTTCTGTAGAACAGGCTGGATGCTGAGACTAGTTTTGGGCCTAAAAACGGGGGCAAGGATGTAAATAAGATGGGCATGGCTGTAAATATGTGTCTGCTTGGGAGCCCGATGCCTTTCTTCAAGTGGGTATTTTATCTATAATCCTAAAGGCTTCTGGGAATCTGGCACAAGGAAGCAGTGGGCAGTGAGGCCCTCAAGAAAGGGCAGGCCATCCTCAAATCTGGTTTCCATGCCATTTTGTATTTTATCATCACTGTGCCTTAGCTTTCAGTCTCTAGAATAAGGAGATCAAATTTGTGAGATTCTTATGAGAAAGAAGTAGGGCAAGAGTAAGCAGCCAGCTCTGTGGTATTCCCTGAACGCCAGGTGTCACCGTATCACTCACTGGTCTTGTAGGACAGGGCCCTGCTTGTCTGCAGTGCAGGAGCAAATGCAGGGTTCGGCCTTCCCTCAGTCCTACGATTAGATAGCTGTGTAGCAGCGTGTATTTAAGCGCTTATGTTCACCACTTTGTTACAGTGAAGCGGTTTTTAAATTATTAAACCTGGCTTTTCAGTCTTGAAAAGTAGTTATATGATTTTCCCCATGGCCAAATTTTTATCATCTCTGTAAGTGATGCTTACGTTCTAGCAGCTTTCCCCACAGGAAAAAATAAAATATTCATATTCGTTTCAGCTTAAAGCCTTTATGCCGATCTTCCCAAAGTACTGAGCCAAAGTATAAACCACTTGGAAAATTGAAGAGAGCCAGAAAAACTCATCTACGCTCAGGTAAGAAAATGACCCGGGGTTCAGAGGTGCGGGTTCCCATGCAAGCCTTTTTCCCAGGCTACTCCGGTCTGGTAAAAGCTGCAGTGGGCAGAGGCGGGCCGGGGACCCACTGTCACTCAGACTTGTCACCATGCTCTCAGCAAGTGCTTTGCCTTCCTTTCTCAGCCTGTGAAATTAGGAGTCCTGTCTCCTTCACGGGCTTAAAACAAGTGACCTGGAGAACTGTGCCTGTACTGAACGATGTTCTCAGCTTTCTGGAAGTAGGCCGTGTGGTTTGTGTAGGCCACAGGGAGAGGCTGTGCTGTTAATCTTGGACATTTCCTTCAAGATACTAGTAAATGCTGATGATGGGAACTTTTCTTGTCATCATTTCCAACCAGATTGATCAGTAGTGCTTAACACTCATGGATTTTCTCTGTACTTTCCTGCTTTTTCTCATTGCTACTTTAGTTTTCCGGCGAAGACCAGAGGTAACCTCTGAGGAGGAAATCAGAGCTGCAGTTTCCAAACAAAGCTCTGCTCCTTTATAGCAGCCAGACTTCGTAGTTAGGATTCTCAGGTTTCATTGCTTTGGTGGGGAGTCTGTTACTGTGCCGTGTAGCTCATACATGACCCAAAGAGTAGATAATAATGGTAGTGTTTATTGAAGCTCTGCTGTATACGGCAGGTGTTGTGCTAGGTCTTTTACATACATTACAGCTAAACCCCAAACCTCGAAGGGCTATCATCCCAATTGTACTAATGAGGAAAATGAAGTTTAGAGGGTGAAGTAAATCCCCCAAGGTCCAGCCAGAAGTAAGTGATGGGGCTGGAATTCTAATCCAGACCTGTCTTTCCCATCTCCATTTCTGCATTTCCTCTCATTTCGAATCAAATTGAAAACCTTAAGATGCAAATTCCAGGACTGATTCTAGAAAAACAGTTGTATTTTCAGATGTACAGCTATCATGTATGACATCTTCTAATCCTTCGTATATACAAACTTAATTGTAGGGTTTTTTTAAGAACGCTTTACCAAGGTATAATTGATAACAATAAATTGCACATTTAGTGTCCAATTTGATAGACTTACATATGCATATACTTGAGAAGCCTTCACCATAATTAAGATAATGAAAATATCCATTACCCCCAAGTTTCCTTGTGCCACTTTGTAATTCCTCCCAGCTGTCCCTCTTGCCCCCTGCTGTCTTCCTCCGTGCCATGGCAACCACTGATCTACTTTCTATCAGATTAGGTAGCATTTTCTAAAATAATCATATACAAGTATATGTCTGGCTTATTTCACTCAGCATATTTATTTTGAAATTTATCAATACTGTTGCATGTATCAATAGTTTGTTCTTTTTTTATTGATGAATAGTATTCCACTCCATGGATATACATCCATTCCTGTTGTTATACATTTGGGTTGTCTCCAGTTTTTGGTGATTACAAATAAAGCTGTAAAGATTCATGTGCAAATCTTTGTATGAATGTATGCTTTCATACTAGGAGTAGTCAGAGGGTAGCTGTGTCTTTAAGAAACTGCCAAATTGTTTTCCAGAGTGGTTGGACCATTTTGCATTCTTGCCAGTTCTCTTGCTCTACTTATTGCCAGTATTTTTAGATATCCTAATGTGTGTGCAGTGGTATCTCATGGTTTTAATTTGTATTTTTCTAAAGCCTAGTGAGGCTGAGCATCTTTTAATGTTCTTATTGGCATCCATGTATTATCATTGGTGAGGTGTCTGTCAAATCTTTCCCCATTTTTAAAATTATTTTGTTGCTTTTTTATTACTGAATTTTCAGAGTTTCTGGATATAAATTATTATTACATGCTTTGCAAAACCTTGCAGTTTGTCGCTCATCTTTGCAGTCTCTTAGAGTCTTTTGAAGAGCAGAAATATTAAATTTTGATGTTCAATTTACTAATATTTATTTATTTATTGGTAGTATAACTAAGAACTCTTTGCCTGACTCAAGGTCACAAAGATTTTCTCCTCTCTTTCCTGATAGAAATTTTTGTAGTTTTAGGTTTTACATTTAGGTCTGTGATCCATTTTCTAGTTATTTTGTGTGTGTGTGTGGTGTGTGTCTCTCTCTCTCCTGCATATGGACATCCAGGTGCTCTAGAACCATTTGTTGAAAAGAGTTATCTTTTTTCCTACGGAATCGACTTTGTGCTTTTGTTGAAAATCAGTTGACAATATATGTGGGGGTCTCCTTCTGGACTTTTTGTTATGTTCCATCATCTCTGTCTTGACATCAGTACTGCCCTATCTTTATTATTGTACCTTTATAAATTTTGAAGGTAAGTGATACAAGTTCTTGAACTCTTGCTATTTTTCAAAGTTGTTTTGGCTATTCCAAGTCCTTTGCATTTTCATATGAATTTTAGAATCATCTTGCCATTTGTACAAAATGTCCACTGGAGGGAGTCTGATTGGGATTGTGGTAAATTAGTTGATCAGTCTGGGAAGAATAGATTACATTTAATCTCTTGTTGGTTTATTGGCTGTAACTATTTTAGTGGCTTATAGTATACATCTTTAACCTATCAGAGTGAAAAGTTAAGATACGTATTATTCTAGTAATGGTATAATACAGTATAAGAAACTGAATGACAGTATGGCTGCATTTCCCCCCTCACACTCTGTGCAGTTTTTGTCATACATTTTACTTGTGTAAATCCCACAATATTTTTTTGCTTTAAACTGTCAGTTTTTTAAAGCATTATTGCAGTATAATTTATATACCATAAATTTTACCCTTTTTAGGGTGAACACTTCCGTGGCTGTTACTATCAGACGTGCAGCCATTTGCCACTGTAATTTCAGAGCATTTCTGTTGCTCCACACTGTGCCCATTTCGAGTCACTCGCCCCATTAGCACCTCCAGTTGTAGGCAACCACTAAATCTATAGATTTGTCTCTCCTGGACATTTCATGTAAACGGAACTATACAACGTTTGGTCTTTTGTGCCTGGCTTCTTAGCATAATGTTTTCAGAGTTCATCTGTCTTGTATGTATCAGTACTTAGTCCTTTTTATTGCCACATTTTATGTATCCATTCATCAGTTGATGGACATTTGGGTTGTTTCTGCTTTTTAGTTATGAATTATGCTGCTTTGAATATTTGTATACATGTCTGTGTGTGGACATAGGATTTATTTATTGGGGTAAATAACCTAGGAGTAGCATTTCTAGATGATAGTGGGGGTGGGGGTCTTAGTCTGAGCAGCCATAACAAAATATCACAGACTGGGTGGGTTAAATAACAGACATTTCTCGTAACTCAGGAGGCTGGAAGTCCAAGATCATGGTGCTGGCAAAGTAAGTTTCATTCTGAGGCCTCGTCTCTGCTTGTAGGCAGCTATCCTGTCGCTGTGTGCTGACATGCCCTTTCCTGGGGCATGTGCTGGGGGCAGAGGGCTGTAGTCCCCGGGGAGGGGGCTCTCTGATGTCTCTTATAAGGACACTAATCTTATTTGATCAGAGTCCTATCCTTACTGACTTAATTACACCCTTTGAGGCTCCATTTCCAAATACAGCCACACTGGGGGTTGGGGCTTCAACATGTGAATTGGGGGGAGGGCATATTTATTCCAGAACATACATAGAGTAAATCTATGTTTTACTATTTTAACAAACTATTAGAGAAACTATTTTCCAACTAGAACACATTTTTATTCCCACTCATTGAAGATCTAGTTTTCTCTACATTGTAGCTCACATTTTGTCTTTTGATTGTAGCCATTCTACTGGGTATAAAGAGGTATCTCGTAGTTTTGATTTGCATTTCATTATTTATTTTGAGCTTAATTCATGTGCTTATTGGCCATTTATGTTCTTTGCTAAAATGTATGCTTCGGTCTTTTGCCCATTTTTAAATTGGATGATCGATCTTATTGCATTGTAAGAGTTCTTGATAGAGTCTGGGTATAAGTCCTTTATTAGATATGATTTGCAAATACTTTCTTCCAGTCTACAGCTTGTCTTTTCACTTTCTTGATGGTGTCTTTTGTAGTTTGAAATTTTGAATTTTGATTAAGTCCAGTTTATCTAATTTTTGTTTTACTTCTTGTGCTTTTAGTGTCCTAATCAACTATTGCTTAATCCAAGATCACGAAGATTTACTCCCATGTTTTCTTGATCATTTTACCAGAAGTTTACCCTGTTAGGTTCTATATAATTTTGGACTTCTAAGAATATTCATGCACTTTGTTCTGACATGTGGTTAAGTGGTTTGGCTACAGTGTGATCCTTTTGTGTTTTGCTTTTTATCTTTGTTAGGCAGGAACAGGGCAGCATCTGGTCTAGAATTAACTCTCCCCACTACTAAGGCCCCTTTTAGTACCCTTTCAGCCGCCATGTGAACTATAAGGGGTTCCACTCTAGTGGGAACAGGCACTGTTCCTAGCACTGTGTGTATTCTAGGCACTGTTTCTTTCAGTTCTTTGGAGTAAGTTTTCCCTGGCCTCAGGTAGTTACCTCACAAGCATGCACTTGTCTGTTCGCTGAGCACTAGAGGAGGCCCTCTCTCCAGGCCTCTGCTCTGTAGGCTTCTGCCACCTTGGCTTCCTGACTCCCAGTCACACCTTCTCAACAACACGATGTCCATGGGCTCTACCTGGGTGTTTCCTTCCTGCCTGGAAACAGTCACCAAGTTAACTGGGGCAGTCTAAGAGCTCCCTTCATTTGTTTTTCATGTCTCAGGTGTCCTTGTCCTTCCTTGCCTGATGTCTGATTTCTTGAGAGCCCTTTGTTATATTTTGTCTGGTTTTTTAGTTGTTTCAGGTGGGAAGTTAAATGTAGTCCCTGTTACTCTTGGCTGGAAGCAGAAATCTTAAACATCTATCCCTATGACACTTATTTTTGTTGAGTATGTGGTTTTTTTGGTTTTTTGATTGGGCCACTAGTTTTTCCATTTTATTGTTTTTGCTTTTTCTTTTTGATTTTGTTCCTTGTTGATTCCTTAACATTTTTATTCCTTATTAATATAGCAATTTTTGTAGCTTTTATTCGTACAGGTATAGATCTTACGGTCAGTCTAAGAGATGGTTTTAGATATATTTTGTAAGCCATAGGGAGGTTTGCTTTAGTCCATGTCACTGACTTTATAATTCTGTCCTGTGCATATGGCTGTAAGGTCTGTGGTGATTTCTACTAGTGTGTTGGGTGGTTTTTCAGTTTCTTTAGTCTGTTAAATATGTTCTGTTGAAGAAAATCAGTACTAATACCCATGTAATATTGAACAAATCTTGGAGCAACTGATTTTTCTGAGGGGTAAGTTGAGGAGCCATTCTTTTCTTAGCCTTTTTTGAAAAGCATTTCAATAAAGCTGTTTGTGCTCTGATATCTTATATTTAATAATTATTATAAATTGTAGCTAATTGAGAAAGTAGTTACATAGAATTCCACAACTCTAAATTATTTCATATATTTTAATGTACTTCCTCCTCCCCATTCATTTATATAAATATCCAGAACTCAGAGGACATTAAAGTTTAAAAAACAACATTGTTTAGGCACCATGAAGAAAGTAGTAACCATAGTGCAAGAACAGGGTCCTGAAGTTCTTCCGTTGTGTACGACTTGTGGAGAGGTGGACAGCAGTCCTTAAGCAGGAACCAGGGCAGGGAGGGGGGAAGGAAAGACACTTGAGGGCTTGCAGCAAGGGCTGTTTCCTAATAGCTGTACAAGTGTGGAGGTGCATACAAGCTGAAAAGCAGTTAAACTTTTTGTGGTCAAAAAAACGGCTGCATGCTTTGCATTACGGCTATAATGGTGTATTTCCTCTTTCTTTGTACATTTAACTTCACTTTAGGTCTGTTTCATACCTCTCATTATTGGGTGCAATTGTAGAAATTAAGGTGCTTGATTTGTTGTCCAGTGTGGTTTTACAGACATGATGGTGGAAAGTATCTATGAATTGTAATATTTGTCCTTTTTAACATTGGGTTTAGTTGTGTTTATCAGCTTGTGTAAATGCCGTTAAGGATTTTAACACTTTTTTCATATAGAGAAATTTAAAATTTTTATATTGTCATAAGAGAATTCATAGTATCAGAATCTTGATAGTTTAGTATAGAAACTTTTTTAGATACAGATGAATTGTTTGTTTTGCCAGATTTTTACTGTTGAAACAGACCGTGATAATGTTATAGTCACTAATCTAGAAGAACATGAAACTGTTCAACTTAGAGATGATATGGAAATATTGCCTAAAACATAACTGTGGCAAAAACAAATTTATGATCCATGTTTTGAAATATAAGCCATATCTTGGAGCTGAGAATGATTCCAAATATAGTCACTAGACATCTCAGTCACCTTAAGTCCTTCAGAAAAGGAGATAACTCATTGCTTAAGGATTAGGCAGAGCCAGGAATCAAACTGACCGGGTTTTGACCCAGAGTCTTGTCACACCACTTCTCTAGGCTGGTCTCATTGGTAAAATGTAAGCAGAATGATCTCTGTGGTCCATTTTTTAAAAGGAGCTTTTAAAAATGTAGTGTTTAGCTACATCCTTTATCACTGGAAAAAATGTTATCTTTTTAAGTAGGTAGTTATAAGGTAACACTAGAACAATTAAGTTGCCATGGACAGTAGTCTCATGAGCATTTAATTTTCTTCTTAGGTGTCATTAGAAGGCAGGAAAATATTTGTTCCCTGCGCCCCCCCCCCAATTACATGCCTACTCCATTTATGAGAATTTCATTCTCCAAGTAAGGTTTCCTCCTTTTAAGAATTTAAGGGGATTGGCTCATTATATGGCTAATGTAACATGCTTAAAAAAAAAAATCCGTAAATTAAATTCATTGGTTTTCAGTTCGTGACACTTCAAAGTAAGCCCCCATTTGGCACATTTGTTCCCCTCAGTATCTATCACAGCCTTGTGCACTTGGCTGGCTCAGGCTGCTATGATAAATACCGGAAGACTGGATGACTTAGCAACAGATATTTACTTCTCACAGTTCTGGAGACTGGGATGTCCAAGGTCAAGGTGCCAGCAGATCTGGTTCTTGAAGAGGACCCATTTCCTGGTTGTAGACAGCCTCCTTCTCAGTGTGTGCTCACCTGGCCTTTCCACACGCTGTCCATGCATAAAGAAGGAAAGTGAGAAATCTGTCTTCCTCTTCTTACAAAGACACTAATCCCATCTTACGGGTCCCACCTCCAAATACCATGACACCTGTGGCTAGGGCTTCAAATTAGGAACCTTTGAGGACACAGACATTTTAGCCCATAACATGCACAAAATATTCACAGAAGAAAAATGGTAGAAAAATGTTTTATTTATTCAGCCAATTCACTGAGTATCTATTATTTGCCGAGCATATACAGTTTGCAAACTGGCTGTTGAACAGTAATCTATAGAACTTAAAGCACAAACCACATTATTGTGTCCCACCTTCAGGGATTCAGTAGGTCTGGAATGAGATATAGAAAGCTGTATTTTTTAAAAAGGGTTTCCAGGGGCTCCTGGCTAGCTCAGTCAGAAGAGCATGCAACTCTTGATCTCGGTCGTGAGTCTGAGCCCCATGTTGGGTATAGATTAAATAAATGAATAAAAAATAAAAAAGCTTTCCAAATGAGGCTAATGAACAGCCAGGTTTGAAAACCACTGGTATAGGCATTGTGGCCTATTTGGGGAACACAGATCTATATACTCAAGTTTGGCACTAGTTGACAGGCGGTAAACTGTTCAAAATATCCTAAGGGCCCTTTTTCTTCAAAGAAAAGTGAACTGTTATTTGCAGTTCCACCAAATGAAAACATAGCTAAGTGCTACAAATTGGTTTTTAAATTAAAAGCACAAATTGGCTCCTTTGCATTGTTTCCCATATATCTCCTGTGTTTTCCTGCAGAGGAGGAAGACGACCTCTTTGATGATCCCGTGCCATTACCGTTAAGGCACAAGGCTCCATACCAGCTAAGTCTTCACCCTGACGTATTTGTAATGACTGCAACATCACAAAGCCAGCCTGAACAACAGAGGCAAAGCACAGGCTACCTCAAAGCAGAGAGTATGCAAACCTTTCCTTGGGCAAACTTTATAGATTGTGAAGAATCTAACAGCGAAAGTGAAGAAGAATTACAAACCCCAGCTTCATCTCAAGAAGACGTGGGTGCTGTGACACACCACCAGCAAAAGGCTGATGGAGAAGTACCACGGTGGGAAGTATTCTTTAAAAGAAATGATGAAATCACAGATGACGGTTTAGAAAACCCCCCTTCTTCCACAGAGGCAGGGGGCTCTCAGTCACCAAAGATTTTTAGTGACTCTGATGGGGAATCAACTCACATCTCTTCCCAGAATTCTTCTCAGTCAACACACATATCTGAACAAGGGAGTCAAGGCTGGGACAGCCAATCGGACACTGTTTTGTTATCATCCCAGGAGAGAAAGAGTGGGGATATTACCTCCTTAAACAAAGGGAGCTACAGACCAAGAATCAAAGAGAATACTCCTGCCTCTCAGATGGAACAAAATGTACTTTGTCCAAAGGATACTTACTCTGACGTGAAACACAGAGATCAAGATGGAAAGATGGTTCCCAGTGTTGGAGAACCAACCACTCTAAGCAGCGGGAAGCACATACCTCAGGAGAAAAGGCTGTTAAATCTTAGCACCAATGCAGATTCCCAGAGCTCCTCAGACTTTGAAATTCCCTCAACACCAGAAGCTGAGCTACCTAAAGAAGAGCATTTACATTATTTATATGAGAAGCTGGCAAGAGGGGAGAATATAGTCATTGAAAAAAGAAAAAGCTCACTCTTAGATACTTAAAAACGAAAAGCCTTGCATTCTAGAGCAACCAGTAAAAACCCTACGCAAAGAGGTAAGAGTCCCAATCATAACAGACACATCAGAGTGGAGTACTTAAAAATGGTCCTGTAACCTAAACCGGGCAGTAAAAGGGAAGCAGAGAACAAAAAATAGGGGTGAAAAACAGAAAAGATATGGTAACTAAGTCCAGACATCAATAATTAAGTGAAAATGGTCAGAACACACCAATGAAAATATAGTGAAAAAACAACCCTCCAAGACGCAGTCTCTAAGAAACTCACTGCAAATGATGCAGGGAGGGTAAAAGTAAAGGATGGGGAAAGGTATCTAAATACTACTTAAAAGAAAGCTGGAGTGACTATATTAATATCACACACATTTCTAATAAAAAGTCCAGTTCACTAAGACACAATGCTAAATGTATATGTACCTAAAAACAGCTTCAAAACATACAAAGCAAAAACCAAGGAGCAAGACAAACTAATGCACAACTCTAGCTGGCGACTCTACCATTCCTCTGTCAGTACTAGAATTAGCATACAGAAGGTGAGCAAGGATATAGAACTGAATAATAGTACCATTGACCAACTGGGTCTGATTGACACAGAACACTCCTCCCAGCAACAGAAGTGCCTCTGGCACACTCACAATAGACGACTGTATCCTGCAGGACCATAAAAACACTTCAAGCAATCAGCCCCTTATATATCTCAAAAGATATATCACTTAAGAATGCTGGTGTGAATACGATGACAAATTTAAAAGTAGAAAAATTAGGACCTAGAAGAAAATAATTAAATAGTAAAAGCATAAGTGTGTTCTGTGAGTCGTTTGATTTCCTTCAAGCCTGTCAGTGGGTTATGTTTTTGCATAGTTATGTGTTTAATAAAGTTCTATTAATAAATATTCAACACTTTGGGGTATGCTGGCATTTTAGAGATTAAGGAAGCAAAAGGAGAGATTTCACTTAAAAGGAGTTTAAGTGGAGTCTCTCAAACAATTTGCAGATCAATTAAACTAAATGATACACATTATCACCGTGCTGCACTGATCCTTTGTTTCTAGCTCAGCAGCTACTCCCAGCTTTTGATGAAATACATTCCACAGACACAGCATGACTGGGGTAAAAATACATGCATCCCATTTTACCCCTCTCTCCTAGGAGTACTATTACCTAAATGCAAAGTGAGCATAAAATTACTGAAGAGACCAGTAGAGATTGCAGATCACTGGTTGAATATCAAGTCATAACTACAACAGTCCTGATACAAGAACCCAGAGACTTCATTTTTTTATTTATAGCTCTAAAAATTAGTTACACTTCATTATTACAAATCATATAATCAAATGTAACTATATATTCACTGACACCAAAGACGTCGTCATCTTAACAGTCTAGCTTTATAACCCAAGGTGGGAATTGAAAACATGCCTGGAAACATTCTTCTGAATTTTTTAGCACTTTATAATCACATTGCCAATTTAATATCACATACTTCCATATTCTCATTGTTTTATAGGTGAACCTGGTATAATAAATGCCAGCTGAGTGAATTTAAGGGCTAGGAGCACTAGAACAAACTTTAAAAAACAAACTTGTATCACCAAACATTTTAAAGTACAGGCTTACAGTACAGAATAATTGTAGCAAATACTTACATATGGTGCTTACTCTGTGATGATGCTTCATTCTTTTACACACTGGACATCAACTCCTTTATTCCTCACCATCACCCTTTGAGGTAAATTTATTTTCCCCATTCACAAATGAGGAGGCTAAGGCACAGAGAGGTAGTTCACATAGCTGGGAAGGGGTGAAGCGGGGACTGAAAACACAGGCAATTCAAGCTCAGAGTCCATGCTCTTAGCCACTAGCAGTAATGCCCCTCAAAAAGAGTACAGGACTGGGCAGGATTAATCATAGTGTCTACTTGATTTTTACTTTAAGAACTGTAAAGTAGAAAAGAAAAAGTGAAAAAAAGTTTCAAAATGCCAAGATAATCATAGAAACAGCCCCGTGGCTAGCCACATTTGCCTTAGTTACAGGTTTGTTTAAACTAACAGTACAAAATCGAGGACGTTACAGTCAAATAGTTTACTGGCCCCGAGCTGGGTGATCTTGGGTTAATGTTACCTAACCAGTCTAGACCCCCTTTCCTGTGCTATGGTTTAGAGTTGAGAGTGCCAGCCTCAGCTCTATGAGGAGCACAGAGAAAGGGCCTAATAACTTGCTCAAAGAATAGGAGCTTTACATCTAAAATTACAGTTCCAGGCAGTTTTTATTGAGCACAATGTGTCTAAGTAACCTGGTGACTAATAATGCTCAAGGCATTTTACAAGTACCCATCCATATCCATTTTATGCTATGTAAAATCCTACTTTAATATTCAAATGGATCAACCATGACAATGATACACTTCTTTAAAGGAATGGTATAAAAACCTTTGGTTAATCTCAAAAGCAAGTAGTCTGGAATACATCAGTGTTTTTTTGACCCTTTTGTAGCCTTACTGGACATGACAGTAAAATATTCAGAAACAAAGCTAAGCCACGATAAATAGAAAATCAAATGCCAAACTAAATTTATTTTGCTAAAGAAAAATGAACTTTAAGAAAAATAAGTGCAGTCTAGATTTTGCACAGAGGGGGAAAAGACCCTGAGATTACCAACCATGTATCACGATCCTCATGTAGGTACTGAAAACAATATTAATACAACTCGCATAGTGGACGTACAGTTTAAACTCGATCTAAATATTACCCTTGAATATTGGTTATATTTATACGGAACAAATTCTGACAACTTGGGAAACTAAAGAAGCTAAGTGTTGACTTCTTAAAATAGTTAAAGGCTTTTAAAAGCTTCATGTAGGGAGTTTCTATTTTACTGATTAAGTTCAGCTTTTAATAAAATAAGGGTAACAAAGGTCATTAAAATCTCAAGGACCCATGAAATTTCTAGTAATAAGGACAAAATGAAACAAGTTTACTGAAAACAGCCATTTTCCCTCTGCCCTCCTGTTTTACATTTTTTTTTACCACAAGAAATAAGAATAACTGGACAGTAAAACACTGACTTTTTAAGAATATTAAAATTATATCTTCAAACCTGTAAGAATTATAATTCAAACTCAGCTTGGCCATTGGAGCACCTGTAAATCTCTGATGCTTTCTCACCACTGACACCATGTGACTATTTTCTCATAAAGAAAACATAAGAAATGGCACCAAAAAATGTATTTTTCCTTGACACCTTCTGCAGATTTTGGTTAATACATTGAGACTCCAAACATGTAAAGAATTTACCCTATATTATGAAAGAGCAAAGTCATGTGGTAGCAACAACATAATGCATAATAAAGTGTAGCTTCTCCCAAAAAAGAGGTTAAGGATTAAGAAGATACTTGAATCTGCTGCATTCTTAAAGTCAGTTCAATTTTACCCAAACTTATTTTAGGTCATTAAAGCAACGGGGCAATGAACTTAGGTACAATTTAATTAGGAATACTGAAAGCCAGATTTACTCGCTGCATTTACCTTCACGTTGGACACCATGATTACAAATGCCACAATGACAGAGATGAAAACACATTTTTTTCCCGATTGAGGTTTTACTATGCAGGAAAACAAAACAAAAACCAAAACCAAACAAGGAATATATTTTACCATCTCAGTCTTCATCGTTCAAGTAAAAAAAGTTCTCATTATTCAGGTACACACTTTGGCCAAGCCAAGTTTAGCTTTATCATATTTTAAAAATTCATGTATAAAAAATATTTATCAATTCAAAATATAGATTATTTTAAGAGCCTGCAGGAAATATAAAAATAATTAAATTTGGTGGAAATGTTAAAACTGCCTGAAATTCAGAAGATATAATATTAATGTGTTGTATGAAACACTATTGTTAAGTGCAACTGCACTCAGCGGTAGCTTGTTTTACTCTTAGACCAGAGGTACTCAACTTGGATCTCTTAATTCATGTTACTAAGGGGGGCCCTTCAAGTGCTCCCTTTCCTCTGCCTGGCACTCCAAAAAATCCTCCTATGGTCCCACAGCCCCATTCTTTCAAAGCACCATAATGGGCAGCCATTCTAGAATTTTAGAGCTTTTGGGAAATTATTCTTTTAAGGGAATAAAAGTTTTTAAGAATTACTGATTTAGACATACATGCCTCCTAACAGTCTAGATTGCTTCAAAATATGAAATCAAGCTGTAATTAAATTTTTTTATATTTAATTTTAAACCTTAAAATTCTGTATCAGTAAGACCCAATATTTTACTTAAAGTAGGAAAATAGTATAATTCAGTATCATCTGTTTGTCTCAAATACAAGTACAGTGAGTAACAATGGGAATGACAACATAACAGAAATAGCACTTGTATATACTTGCCCAAACTGAATTAACTTTCTCTGAATTCAAGGTGTATGCAGCTTGAATATTTGATCTTAGTGACTGTTACGCTATCAGTTCAATGCTTAAAAACTGAAGGAGGCATTTCTTTTTTCACAGACTTTTTATGTATGTATATGCTCATCTGTAAATAGTTTTCATGTTTGGTATCTATTTACTAAATATGTGTATTTCAAATTAGTCTATGTGACCCTGTGTTCTTCTCTTCAGAAGCATCAGTAATACATTTGGCCAATAGTTTGAAACATGAACTGTAAATTAACATAGCATATAGTCTTGATGATATGAGAAGAGTACCAAATACTTTTTTGAAATGTTAACATTAGAAAAAAACAAAACTACAATCATCAGCTCTATTTCCTGAAAATTCAGTTGAGGTAACCTCTGCAAGTCACAGCTCCACACTTGCACACAGTTCTGACCCTCTTTTTGGCTGGGCTGTGGTCAACAGAATCTGAAGATATATCTCCAGAACCTGATTACATAGAAAAAGAAATACAGAAGTAAGAGTTAAGACAATTCAGGAGGAAGTTCAAATTTTAAATGTGAATATTCAGAGACAAATCATTATGAATTATCTTGAAAGGATGGTATGGGCTAGTAAGAGAGAAAAGCTTATGCTATTAGCCCATACTTAAAAGAATAGCTTTTGGAAATGATGGAACTTTCTCGGAAAATCTGATACACAATCATTCAGTTTCATACATTACTTAAGGGCCATAAAGCAAGGCCAAATAGTAACAACCTATAATTAATACTTAGAAAAAACAAAGGAAAGAAAAAGCATTGTCACAATAAAGCAAATAAAAGTACCCTTTAAAAAAAAAAAAAAAAAGCCAAATCCAAGTAGGAATGGAATAGGTTCACTTGTGATTTAAGTCGTATTTTCAATCTTTTGAATATACACCTCTTAGTAAATATTCAGAAATGTACGCCTTACAATTTTAAAATACAAGTAATATTGAGAAAAGATGTATAATAAGCTTTCAGAATGGAAATCATGAAAAAAAAGGTGTGGCAACGTGATACAGAGAAAAGAGCATTACTCAGCTCAAGGTCAGGCGGACCTGGATTCTAGTTTTACCTCTGTCAGATTAGCTTTGTGACCATGAGTAAAATGACAAACTCTTATAGCCTCATTTTTTTTCTTCTTTAATATCTGCTTGGTTCAGATCTTTTGACTCAGGTCTTTTCCTACTCTGATTATATTCTTCATACTGAAACAACTGAACACCAATTGAACTGTACTTGAAAACCATACCTTTCATTTGATAATCAAAAGTGAGCTCTTCTCCAGCATTTATGGTTCTCGTGGAAAATAATGCTATTCGGGGAAGACGGGTGTCAAGGTTGTCAATGAAAACATTGAACACCTGAAGATTTGGGTCACACTGAAAAGGAACATATGAACCCATTTAGGTAAAAATGACATGAACAGGCTCTTCTACATGCCATATGAAATATTAAATTTCTCAGACTATTATTTTTTAAATTCTATTAGAAATTACATTGTATATTGTTTAGTGGTCTTTGAGGCATGCAAATTAAAAAGTACTGTTTTCACTTAGAGAAAATCTCAGACATAAAACAACACTAGTGAAAATAATAAATCCACATATATTCACCCAGCAGCTTTAACAATTATTAACATTTTTACCAATCCTGTTTCATCTAGTCTCAACCTTTTAACTTTTCTGAGGACTTGTCATGTAAACCCTAGGTAACATGAATTTCACCTGTACGTAGTTCATTTCAGTAAGGCATAAAGAAACAGAATAACTATTTAAAAAATCAAGTCAGCAGTATACAACTCAAATTTCATACTGCATGGAGTTTCATTGCTTTAACCTCTGTTTGGAATTGTTTAATATTTTGAGAATTCTACATTAAATTCTGGACAATGCAAGAAGAAACATCTAGCGAATCATCCTAAGAAATCAAAATAAGTGTTTAATTGTCCTTAGAATACAACTTTTTTTTTTTTAAAGATTTTATTTATTTATTTGACAGAGACAGCCAGCGAGAGAGGGAACACAAGCAGGGGGAGTGGGAGAAGAAGAAGCAGGCTCCTAGCGGAGAAGCCTGATGTGGGGCTCGATCCCAGAACGCTGGGATCACGCCCTGAGCTGAAGGCAGATGCTTAACTACTGCGCCACCCAGGCGCCCCAGAATACATCTATTTTGAGAGTATCTCCAATTTATCAAGAAAAAAAATTAAAGCAAAAGTTTAAGTCAATCAAAAAACTACCAGTAAGGATGGTCTCTGACATTTCACTACTAAACATAAACTAGTTTCTTGGTCTAAAACCCATCAAAAGTTTAGCATGGCCTACTTCCTTATATGGGCAGCTATATAACTTACCCTTATCTGCTGGCACTTAGTAGGTACCCAGTAATTATTCATCTTCCTTATTTTTAGAAATAGTTTATAGAGTATAAAATTCTACAGTTAAGTTTCCAGCTGTATTCTAAGTTCAAACATGAATTAAAAATACTAACATGTAACTTAGAAAAATAGCCCTAAATACTTAAATAACTCTACAAATTCTTAAATTTTATAAATACGTTAACATGTTACATATTAACTTGTACAGTTGCATGTGATTCCTAACCTTTCTACCTCTTAATTCCTCTGCTTACTAACTTCCTCCTCTACATGAAGACAAAACCTAATGTACAGAGTTTTGGAAGGATTAAATGAAGTAACACACAGAAAAACTCTTGCAAAATGCATGGTATTTGGTAGGCACCTCATTGAATTTTCCTAATACAGCAATAATACCATAACCTAACTGAAGAGGTCTTTGTATTAAAATACTTTGGAAATATTAAAAGGGTAAGTAATTTAAAGATAATTATTCCTTAACTATGGAAAAATCATTAAAAACAATGCTAAGTTGATTAGTCCTGACTATTCTTTAAGTATCACTTACACTGTGATTCACAAAGTGAGAGACATTTCCATATCGGGCTGCATCCACTGTGAATTCATCAGATTCATAATCCAGATCAAAGAGATATGTGATTCCCTTGTTGTCATATAACTGCCCCCGTCTTTCAGCTTCTTCACTTGTGATTACCTAAAAAGAAAAAACTATAGTATATTATATAGCTATTGTTGAACTGAAGAAACACTCATCCATAAATTATTCACATACTAATGCCTACAAAGGTTTAAAAAGAAATTAAAGTGTCATCAAAACAAATATTCACACAAACTACTCTAGAAGAGTGGGAAAGGGCAGAAATGACTGCAAAAGAATCAAGGCTGTTTAAGACAGGAATTAGGACAACCCACAATTAACAAATTGAGACTGTACTACTTTCCTTCCAATTTATTCAGATGTTCAAGAAGCTACCCAATTATAGCTTTCTATAGGACATAACAGAATGTAAAGAACTAAATTTACAAGTAAAGATACTCGTTTGCAACAATGTGGATGGAACTAGAGGGTATTATGCTAAGCGAAAGAAGTCAATCAGAGAAAATTATCATATGATCTCACTGATACGTGGAATTTAAGAAACAAAACAGAGGGTCATAGGGGAAGAGAGGAAAAAATAAAACAAGATGAAACCAGAGAGGGAGACAAACCATAAGAGACTCTTAATCACGGGAAACAAACTGAGGGTTGCTGGAAGGGAGTGGGGTAGAGGGAAGGAGTAACTGTGCGATGGACATTAAGGAGGGCATGTGATGTAATGAGCACCGGGTATTATATAAGACTGATGGATCACAGACCTGCACCTCTGAAACCAATAATACATTATATGTTAATTTAAAAAAAAAAGTAAAGATACTCTAAAAGCTTAGTTTTCCTCTAACCGGTGCAGTTAAAAATGGAAATTTGTTACAAATACAGCAAAGAAAGCATGCTAAATCTGCAGTCAACTGTATGGAAAGTTCAGTTCCGTAGAGTAGGCTGTTTTCATGAAATTCTGTAGCTCAAAACTATTGTCTACAGTTCTAAGAACACAGCTTTACCAAGATGCTCAGCTTAGGAAACCAAAAATGTCTAAAGTGATTCATGGTGTCAATCACATTTAACTACTTCATTCAGTAAGCCAAAACAGAGAAGAATTTGATTATACAAGATCTGGTATCCCGGAGAGTGATTTACAATAATCTGCCGCGGTCTAAAAATTGAAGGATCGAAATAGGGTTCCAATTTAATCTCACAATTCTAGATGAATACAGATAATTATACATGACCTAATCCCACATAACTTTTAAAACGTCAGATGTGACAACCTGAGATACGCAAGTCAAACTTGTATTTTCTAGTCACAGCTTAGTCCTTCACTCAGTTTGAGGAAGTGTAGCATGGGGGTAAAGTGCACTCATCTTGGAGCCCTGGTTTTGAATCCTGGCTCCTCTTCACTACAACGTGACCTCATGCAAGTTGCTGAACTTCTCTGTGCCTGTTTCCTCATCTATAATAATGGAGATAACACTACTACCTTGAGTTATTGAGAGGATTAAGGAGTTAAAACATAAGGTTTTTGTATATTTACAATTATACATATAAAAATAAATTTGCTCAGTCTTTGGTAATTCAGAGGATAGTCTCTAGCTAAGCTACAAAGAGTTTGGATTTTCTGATGGATGCAATAAATGCTTTTAAGTTTATTTTACAACACTTGCTCAGAAAGCATTTGTCTACAGTATCATGTTGATACAATTTTGAGTTTTGCCAAATGCACTTAACCATATTTAGTCAAGTGGATGAATTATATCTAAAAGTTTTCAAGGTCAGCAGGTGTTTAGATCTGATTCTCTTCTTAGGGCTTTTATGTAAAAAATAGTTGCCATATTTTACAAATGCCAGTTTCAATGACTATGAATGGGTGTTTTTGAAAGAGGACTATTTTGATATATATTTTTGTTCACATACAAGTTTGTATTTCTAACTATGCCAATGAAGCCTTTTCTCAAACCTGAAATTTTTACATCCTTGCAAATGGTAATATAAAAATGTACCAATATTTGTTACTGATGTAAAAAAAGCATAAGCCTTCCACACTCATTGTTTGTTGTTAAGTTGAACATACCTCTCCAACATATTCCATGACAAAACTCATTCTTTTAATCTTCACAAGGGTTTTTACACCCCAGCCACAGCCATTGCTAGTTCGAAAGATGCAAAGTGAATACTGGGTGCCTTTTTGTACAATCCTATTGGGACAATCGGGTCCACATTGACACCTTGAGTTGCATTCATAAATGGGGGTACCAGGTGGGATTTTAATTTGCTGGTTTTTATTATAAGCCAAAAGAACTCCAGCTTCAGCAGGACAACATTTCTCAAAGAAGCAATCTGTACATGAACAACCAAAGGTAGCTTCATTGACTAAGCTGATTCCAGGAGCTGGTTTGTATTCATTAATATAGTAGAAGTCTGACGGTGGGCCCTCTAAGTCAACAGTATTTTCGACAAAGATCATTCCTTTATGATTCTTTCTTCTGTTGAGTTCATCTTGCCACCTCTGCAGAGCTATCCTTTGTTTAGCCTTCTTTACAATGTATTCAGCAATGGCAGGTTTCAAAGCTTTGTTATTGTCTTTTAGAGATATTGCTTTGCCTTTGTTTACCTGAGATATATAATTATGCTTGTCATTAGAGAACTGTTGAAGTAGTAATGGGCACTTGAGATTTTGCAAAGGTTCCCAAGTATTTGTAGAATCTGGCCATCCTTTCCATTTTACAAGATAATATTCCATATCCTTAAAATATAAAAGAAAATTGAAATCAGATTATGACAGTCCTAATTACTTAAAATAATTTAATAACTTAAAGAATAAGGTAGCCGTTATCATCATTCTTAATAAAGTTCAGAATATATTGAATCAGAGGTTTCTAGTGGATGAAATACAAAACTTTATTTCCTTATATTACATATATTATGTACAGAATTTAGTTGTAGCATGTTTGAGCTCAGGTAAAAGAATTGCTCATGAAGATAAGAGTACTGAAATTCATGAATATTTTACCAAACAGTAATTGTTAAACAAAGTCGTATTTTGTATTTATCTTGATCATGGAAACAGGGAGTCTCAAAACTAACCATTTATGACCTATGTTAGTGCTTCACTTGGCCAGCACAGATGTAGGCATCCTCTAAGGTAGGTAATTTTAATATTTTACACACTGGATATAATGCAAGTTCTATTTCTCAATATCATGGGTACACATCTCTTACAGGTTCTACAGACACAGTGTCCAATACAGTCATTCTTAGCAGCATGTAGCTATCAAGCACCTGAAATGTGACTAGTCCAAGTTGAGATGCGCTTTAAGTGCAATACACACACTGAATTACAAACCCAAACACACAAAAAAGTAAAATATTTCTTAACATTTGAAAAATACTGATTACATACTGAAATATTTTACTTTTATTGGATTAAATACATTATTTTTTTTAAAGACTGATTTGTTTAAAGTCCTCTCTATGCCCAGTGTGGGGCTCAAACTCACAACCCCAAGATCAAAAGTCACACACTCTACCGATTGAGCCAGCCAGGTGCCCCCAGTTAAATATATTATTGAAAGCAGTCTCACCTGTTTAATTCCACTTGTTTAATGTGATTACTAGAAAATTTAAAATTATACATAGGTAGTTTATTTGTTTCTACTGGACATCACGAGTCCAGAGAATTCTTACCTTATTTAGACTCACCCGTGAATGGATTAGGTAGCAGGCACTCAAGCCACCAAAGACCAAACATTTTGATTTATCCCTCAGACTGCTGTTGTGGCCACGATGGTCCCTAGAATTTTGCCTTCCTTCCCCAGTGACTTAACTAGGTTCTCTTCCCTTAAAATCAGGGAATGCTATGTTAAGTTTCTCTTTAAGAAGGTAGTTAAGTGTGTGTAATAAAAAAAATTCTAAAGCCCCAATTTTTTTCTTTGTCCTCTGGAATAACTCACATATATCCACATTCTAAAATATGAAAGTGATTAAGCTGTATATTCTACAGTTTTTATTTTAAATCATAGATATGGATTAAAAACTTAATTAGGATACATTTGCTTTTCCCTGAAATTTTTAACAGTTTTTATTATAAAGGATACATATAACACTTGTTTTACTATTCATAATTTATTAATGCCAAATAACTGGAAGATTTAGGAAATGTTGCTGAGGCACAAACTGGGGTAAAGAGCCCTGAGGCAGCTTTGCTGAAGCAAGTCACTCAGCCAGTGAGTAAGTTTATTTTCTTCCCAGTGATTCATCTCAGTGTTTTAGTATATTCTACTTAATAAGCAATACTGCTTGGGAATTAAAAGAACTTTCCTTCTTTATGAAAAGGGTCAAAATATGCTTTACCTGCTTAAAAAATGTGGTTAAATTAAGGTGTGAGGATATGCACAAAAAGTGTACTTTCTTGAAAATACATATTGTAATTTCAGGGGAAAAAAAGAAAGCTTAGACATATTTGTTAGTCAAACTGGCCCACTAAGTGTAATACAGATTTCTCCCAATTTAGGATTTATGTTAGTAGATCTCTGCTCAACAATAATGTGATCCACGTGGCAGTATCTAACATATCTATTCTACTTCTTAACTAAGCAAGTTGTAAATTTTTCTGACTCTGGAATAAAGTAATGCAACTCTGGCCCTTTTTTTTCTGCTACAGTTTTTCCTACCATAACCCTGGATTATGCCTAAAATTGTCAGCAAATAATGGAAGAAACAGAAACACTGGCTTCAAATCAGATGATTAAACTAAATTATCATTCCGCAAAACCAGTACCACCATGCCTCTGAAGTCAGCTTCCAAAGTAACATATCATACTGTTTAGTAATGAGCCAGCTGCATTGTTAGTGACTAAGTTTTGTATGTTAATCCCATCAGTACCTACTTTACAGGTGGTAAAGATGTTTATAAAACGTGAGTGCCTTTGGCAAAATAGTATAAAAATACTAGTAATATTTTATTTCTACTTTGTGGACTTATTTTAGTAAGTGCATTTTACTTTAAATCCAAAAAAGATATTTCCATTTTGAAAAATTGATAATTTTGCACAGAAAAATTAGTTTGGCCTAACAAATTTAATTAATTCAATTCATTAAAAATTCCAAATAAAAGCCAAAAAGTTCATAAGCCTCATATATATCAGTATTTTATTCTGATATGCAATCAACTCTTGATTACCCATAGAAATGGAGTACAGCTGTAAAATGATCCATCAATCACTCCTGTATAATTTAGAATGCATCATAAGAATTTTTTCTTAAACACATTTCCCCCCACTATATTTGGCTTAGGTTCCATTCATTCAAATATTTTAGTATTTAAAATAAGTATGTGAAAGTTCAGCCACTAGAGGTGTGATGAGATGTAAGGCAGTGCTAGTCTTCAGGAGTAAAATCTCACTGGGAAAAGAAGGCAATAATATGTACAGTAAGTAGCAATGCAAGGCGGTACAACTTTATTTTTATTTTTTTTTAAGATTTTATTTATTTATGTGACAGAGACAGCCAGCGAGAGAGGGAACACAGCAGGCGAGTGAGAGAGGAAGAAGCAGGCTCCCAGCGGAGGAGCCCGATGTGGGACTCGATCCCAGAACGCCGGGGTCACGCCCTGAGCCGAAGGCAGACGCTCTAACGACTGCACTACCCAGACGCCCCAAGGCGGTACAACTTTAAATGACAAAACAAGACAATAATTACCACTGATATAAAGAAGGAAATCAATATAGCCAGAAAGGAGCACAGAGAAAACAGAACAAACTAAACTGTGAAAGACTGACAGGATTTGTTGGGTAGGGAACAGGGCAGGCAGGATGAAAAACACCAGCAAAAGCTTGCAGCTAAGATTTGTATGAAGTATCCAGGAAACAGTGAAAAGATGGATTTGGCTACCGTTAAAGTTCAGAATATTGAAGCGAGAGGTTAAACTGTAACAGCAAGGCAAGAGCAAATTTTAGCCTTGAACACTCGACAGAGCCATTTGAACTTTTTTGTAGGCCAATGGTTTTTACAATTCTTAGAAGGCATGGTGTTTCTGTGGGAAGCTTCCTTACATACAAATACATTTGATTCCATCTTGTTTATTAGAAACAATTTATCAGTCTTCTAATTCCCAAGCCAATGACTCTTCAGTCCTCATGTTACTTGACTTAAGTTTTGACATCACATTTCTCTCTTCACTATTGTTCCTTGACTGCCTTCTTTGCTGAGACTACTTACTATCACTGCCCACCACTTAATGCAGATACTCAGGGCTCTGTCCTTGGCCCCTTTCCAATAAGTGTTTATCGCTTTTGAGAATCTGAAGAAAGCTATGGACCTTCCCCTAACAAAAGTCACGTACGTACTAGTTTGGATAATGGAGAATATCTGGATTCCAGAGGATAAGAATTCTTGCTCTAAGTGCTCTCTGGGCAACCTCATCACTCCAGTGGTGTTAATTATATGCTGATAACTTCCAAAACTTTATCGGCGCCCCTATATATCCAATAGCCTACTGGACATCCAACAGGTTCTTATAGCCATCTATTTCCTTAGAACTCACCACTGTCCTTCCTAAATGGATTTTTTTTCCTGTTCCCCATCAAGGGTAATCTTACCCGTCATCTACCTAGTCACATGAGTCACAAACTAGGAGCTCAATCTAGATTTTTCTTTTCAATCCATCATCAAGTTTCTTCAGATATTTGTTCCTGTCCACCGTTATTACCATAGCTCTAGTTACTTCAGGCCTTCAGTTCTTGCTGGGATTGCTGCATTGATCGCCTAACTGGTTTCCCTGCCTCCAGACTGATGACACCCCAATTTATCTTTACTAAAGTGAAGTTTTCTTATAAAAATAAGAAATCCACAGTACCATTCTGTTACTTTGTTGCTTAAAAATTTTAATAGCTCCCCCACTGCCTAAAGAATGCAGTTCAAACTTCCTATTATAACAAAGATCATTCTTGATTGGGTCCCTGATGCCTGCCTCTCTAACACAGTCTTCCATCCTGGCCCCATTCACACACCACCTTCTAGCCATACTGAACTGCGACTGCTAGTACTTGAACATAGCAGGCGTTTTCACCCCTTTCTCCTTTGTTTACAAAGTTCTAATTACAATGGCCTCTTACATTTCCATAATGAACTTATTTTGGTCTCATTTTTTATGTGTGGAAAACCTACTCATCTTTAGAAGTCAGCTCAAATGTCACCTACCCTGTGAAGTCTTTCCTGCCTCGCCTGCCCAAGAACTGATCACTACCAATCCCTGTGTTCCCCTGTCTAAACTTAACCAGAGACCAGGAGGAATGAAATCTTACTCTTCACAGCCCCAAAACCAAGCACAATTGCCTACTATATCCTAGGCTTTGACTAAATGTTTCTGAATGCAAAACAAAAAATATGACTACCAACATGTATGCAATATGAAAAAATCACAAGAGTAACTACATGAATCGTTAAAAGAAATACAAGCTGTTAAGTTTGACCTGGATAGTAATTCATGTTTTTTTCAATATTTGTTCTGTCATCTGCTGTCTATAGCCAGTAAGTGGTAGCAAGCACAAAAACTTAAAATATGTATATATTTTATATATATATGTATACATATATATATATATATACATATATATGTATATATATATATATAACAAAAAACAAAAACTATCTTCCTGTTAGCTAATTTCTCCTGCAAGTTTTGAAATCATCATATTCAGTATTAGTGGTAGAACAGCCTGAATCTAATTATGAAAACACTAGTGTTCTATGGAAAGTCACTGGATTTTCAGTCCAGTAACTGACCGAGTAGCAATTGTGAGACCCCGGCTAGTGCTTCAAGACTGACACAACTCAGCAACATGACTCTGGAAAAGTCTTACTTAAGAGTTCTCTTTTCCTGATGTCTGAAATATGGATTTTAGTCAAACGATTTCTGTTATTCCAGTTCTTAAAAAACCACTCTAAGTGCAGTCTTTCTGGAATATTAATCTATGTTAGATGTGGACAATTCTGCCAGTATGTGCCATGCAGTACAGTGGTGGTTCTAGAGACAAAGGACTACCTGGATACTTTATGAAGTCAAAGATTAGTAATATTTCTTTCTTAATATTTGCTTATTAAGGGAGAAGCCTTACCAATGCGCGTGGGGATTCTGATTCTTCACTGATGAGCTAAGTATGTTAATAAAGAGTATTCACAGTTTTGTCACAAATTTTTCTGTATGAAAGGTGAACATGGCAAGAACATGGTGCAGAAAAACCATACAGCACTGACACTACCACAATTTGTTCAAGTGGACACTGACATGACCTCACAACAGTAAGAGTCCTGTTGTTCCCCCAGTGAGCACTCATTCCACTTCCCAAACTGGCTATTTCAGAACTCCTCCACTTTGTTCAAGGTCAATCTCCCACTACCTCCCCGTTATTTTCAGCCGCACTAGACCTCTGTTCCTAATGCAGAGAGAAAACAGAAACTCTCTTAATTTCCACCCTTCCATGGACATGTAACTAGAGAAAAGGTGGATGCAGATACAAGAGATGTACTTCCTCCATCAATTATCCCACCTCTCCGGTCTCTTCAGTTTCTCCCTCTCTACTTGTTCTCACCAGCATTTAAACCTCCCTCATTTTTTATTTTTAGCTTTTTAAGCCTCCCTCATTTTTTAAAAGCAAAATTAAACTAAACCTCTTTTGAGATATAAATTCTGGAATATGTAATTTCAAAAAGACAGGATAAATTACTAAAAGTTGAGAGACAGGAGACTAAAGGCCACAGGGGTGGAAGATTTCTTTTCAGTATAAGAACGTTCAACTTTTATAACATTTGATTTTTAAAATCACATGCATATATTACCTATACAGATTTTTAAATAAAAAATTATAAACACCTTTAAAACCTACATAGCTCTTTCTCGCCTTCTTCAAAGCATTGTTCATACTACTATTTTTTTTTAAGGTTTATTTATTTGACAGTGAGAAAGGGAACACAAGTGGGGGAGTGGGAGAGGGAGAAGCAGGCTTCCCGCCAAGCAGGGAGCCCAGTGCAGGACTCGATCCCCAGGACCCTGGGATCATGACCTGAGCCACCCAGGTGTCCTTCACCTCTAATTTAGTCTTTAATTCATTCTATTTCAGCTTCTTCTATCCATGCACAAATATAGCTCTAACAGCACCAATGACCCTTCCATTACTCAAAATCCAATGGGTCCCTCATGGTTTTTCTTTGACCCACTGGCTTCTTCCCTATTGTGCTGACATTATCTCTCCCTCAGGTTTCATGATTCATTCTTCTGGTTTTCTTCCTACCTTTCTTGCCAGTTTGTCTCAGTTGCTTTGATAGTTCTTCCCATAAGAAACCCCCACTTCACCCCCCCATACTACTCATCAGTCCTTGTTCTCTTCTCACATTTTCTTTGCTTGATACTGCAATAGCCTCTAACCATTTTCAAACCATTCCTGGCCCAACAGCCAGAACACCATCTCAACACATCCATTTCATCATGTCACTCCCCTGCTCAAAACTACTAAATGTTGGGGCGCCTGGATGGCACAGCGGTTGGGCGTCTGCCTTCGGTTCAGGGCGTGATCCTGGCGTTATGCGATCGAGCCCCACATCAGGCTCCTCTGCTATGAGCCTGCTTCTTCCTCTCCCACTCCCCCTGCTTGTGTTCCCTCTCTCGCTGGCTGTCTCTATCTCTGTCAAATAAATAAATAAATAAATAAATAAATAAATAAATCTTTAAAACAAAACAAAACAAAACAACTAAATGTTTCCCTACTGTCCTTAAGATAAAGTCCAAAATCTTTTCTTGGACTGTAGGGAGCTGTACTTTCTGGGTCCTCCTTTCCTTCTAGCCTCCTTTTGATCCCTCTTGCTATGTTCCACTCACACTTTCTGTTACTTGAAGAAGTCAGGCTCTCTTCTGCCTCCAGACTGTTCCCTACTTTTCTTTCCATCCTTTAGGACTGAGTTTAAACACCATATCTCATGAACTGCTGCCGAGTTTCTCCAGAAGTTACAACCTTCTGTTACATTAGCACTTACCTCAATTGTAAGTGCGTTGTACAATTATATTTAAAGTTTTCTACCCTCACTAAAAGATCAACTCCATGTAATAGGGACCATACCTCTGTGTCATTACTTGCTGAGATCCTTAGTGTCTAGCATATGACATGGCAGATGGCAATAGGTATCTGTTAATTAACAGGTAACCATATCCATTCCCAGAGCTTCAATTGCTATCTTTCTGCCAATTACTTAAAAATCTGTTTCCAGTTCTCACTCTTAACTTAGAGCCACATTCTCAGCTACATACCTTACATATCTTACACTTAAATGTTCTCAACCTTCTTCTCTTAACCCAACCTGGTCCTCCTTTCCTAATCCTCCTATATTGCTGGGTCTCGGTAAACAGTGTTATCTACACCACTACAAGTCAGAAACCCATGTTTTCATAGATGTGGATCTCTCACTGCTGGATTCCTACCCAACCACTAAACCATAGACTTGTACATTCTATAACCATGATAATTAAAGAAAAATTACCTATTTCTCTTCATCTTTAGTTTAAGCACTATAATTTCTTTCTTTTTTTTTTTTTTAAAGATTTTATTTACTTATTCGACAGAGAGACAGTCAGCGAGAGAGGGAACACAAGCAGGGGGAGTGGGAGAGAAAGAAGCAGGCTCATAGCAGAAGAGCCCGATGTGGGGCTCGATCCCACAATGCCGGGATCACGCCCTGACCCGAAGGCAGACGCTTTAACCGCTGTGCCACCCAGGCGCCCCTAAGCACTATAATTTCTTACCCAGATCACTGCAACAGCCTTTCCCCTCCCCACCAATCCACTTTCCTCACTGCAGAGAGAAAATTCTCTGAACTAAATATCTGATTGTATCACTCTTTTTAAAATCTTTCAAGTGATCCTCCATTGCTGTAGAATGCTGTGAAAGCTCCTTCACTCATCTCTCATTCTGTCCTACTCCCACATTCCAGCACTCCATTGTCTGTACTAAAACCATGAGTTACAGTGTACCTGTCTTTTTTAGGCCTCAGTGGGATATTCCTTCTCCTGGGAAGCTTTCTCTGGTGAACCTCCCACAGATATGTAACGAAGTCTGCCACTGCACTTACTACACTATATTGCAGTGGATGGTTTACTTGTCCATCTTTCCAGCAGGCTGTGAGTTCCTTAAGGTGAGAGAGTTGCTGATTAATCTTTATTTTTCCCAGAGCCTAATGTAGTACCTAACACACAAAAGAAACTCAAATGTTTACTGAGACTATAGAAAGATGATACAGGAGCTATTAGTCAGCAGACCGCTGCTCTAATGTAAGTAGATCTAGTGTACTGGTGATTGTGAGGACTGGAGAAATCACTGATGCAAAAGCCAATTCAATTCATTAAGCACTAACTAAATACCCATTATGTACTAGAAACTACAGTAAGACATAGTCCTGGCCCTAAATGGTTGACAATTTAGCAGAGAAGGTATGAAACCAAGCTATAAAATGTGTCAAGTTCTAGAATAATAAGAACAATGCTTATTAAGTCTTGACTATAAAGCAATTAATTTTAGAGACACAGGGAAGGGAAGAAGGCCAAAAATAGGTGGTAACCTTTCAGCTGAACTTTCCTAGCCAGAGAGAATTCTGTCAAGGAGAGAAGGGAAACAACAGTAGCCCAAAGAGGGAACTGGATGAGAACAGCAAAAGGGCATAAGGTGCCCAGCTCACAGTAGGTGCTCATTAAATCTTAGCTAAATGAAAGAATTTACAAGTACTTCTGTGTGAATAAAAAGTAGGAGATGAGGCTGGAAAGATAGTTGGTGGCCAGATAATAAAGAACTTCAGTACAAAAGGTCTCAGCTTAGATTGGTAGACAGGCCATTAAAAGGTCTAAAGCGAGACCCTAACACAACCAGAACTGTGTTTTAGTAACATCTGAAATGGCTTTGAGAAATATGGTATTGAAAAAGTGTCTCTTACGAGCTAAATGGAGGGGTACACACACAAAAAAGGACACAGTCATATGATCTTTCATGTGCCCTGAACATGAGAGGGGAGAGAGAAAAAACGGAGAGGTATGTTGAAATAATACTGGCTTAAGATTAAGTAATCTGTGCTAGAAAGAAGAAGAAAGGTGGGACCTAAGTGTGCAAGTAAGGGTGCTTATCCCCAAACAAGAAACCAAAAGGATTGATGAGAAGGACGAAAGGGAAACCCAAGAGCAAAAGCTATCCAAAACCTAACGACAACACTCAGAATCCTGTATAAGAATAATGGTAGCTCCCTCAATGTAGGCACAGACCCCTACGTAGCTAACGCTGTTCAAGTACGGCAAGAATGAACAGGAAAATACAAGTAGACAGAGATAATATAATCTGATGACCTATTAGAGGGTAGGCAGAAAGGAAGAACTAAAAATGTCTGAACTTAAAAGGTTAGGTAACTGGAGGTATAATGGTTTTGTTAGCTTAGATAGGGAATATTACTAGATCAGGATGCAGATTTGAGAAAGGAAAACAGGTGCTGTTTTGAATATGTTGAATTTGGGAACCTGTACAGTGTCCAGTTTGAAATAAAGTCCATAAAGAGGTCGGTGCCTTACAAATATTTGGCAGTCATGAGTCAAACAGATAGAAGCAGAAACCACTGAGAAAGAGGTCATCTACAGAGTCACTTCAAGGTGAGAAGAGGGCCAAGGACAGAGCTGTGGAGGTTATCTACATTTCAGAGGAAGGACAGAAAAGAGACAACAAAGGAGATTCAGGAAGAATAGTAAGAAAAACGGGTGGAAAAAGGAGGGGAGACAGAAGTGAATAACAATGACAGAAAACACTTCTACAATATGAATATCACAGGTCAGTCTCTGTTGTAAGCATTTATCTACATCGACTCATTGAATGCTAATCATAACCCTATGAGATGGGTACTACATCTATCCTCACTTTCTAAGTGAAGAAATGGAAACACAGAGAGCCTAAGTAATTTGCTAAAGTTATTCAACTAATAGATGGTAGAGATGGAGTATGAGTGTTGGCAGTCTCTCCTTGGACAAAAGAATTTCAAAGAGAGAGAGGCCAACAGTGTCAGACATTGCTAAGAAGGAGAGTAAGCTTTGAGGTCCTCATATTGGAATTAGGAGGTCACTGATAGGGGCATAAATCAGAATAAAGTGGGTTAAAAAGTTAAGGAGAAGTGAAGAGATGACCCCCCAGGAGAAAATTTTTACAAACTGTATAACTCATGAGGGACTATCTAGCATATATAAAGAACTATTACAACTCAATAATTAAAAAAAAAACAACCCAATTTAAAAAAATGGGCAAAGGTTCAGAATGGACAGTTCTCCAAAGACACACAAATGGTTAAAAATCACGTGAAAAGGTGCTCGGCATCATTAGCCGTCAGAGAAATGCAAATCAAAACTATAAGGAGGTACTACTCCATGCCCACTAGGACAGCTATAATCAAAGAGTCAGATAATAACATGTGTTGGTAAGGAGGTAGAGAAATTGAAACACTTGTAACACTGCTGATGGGAATGTCCCTTTAGAAAAGTTTGGCAGTTCCTCAAATGGTTAAACACAGAGAAACTGTATGACCCAGCAATTCAACTCCTAGGTATATATCCAAGAGAAATGAAAACACGCCCATACAAAAACCTCGACATGAATGTTCGTAAGAGTATTATTTATAATAGCCCCCAAACAGAAACAACCCAAATGTCCAAGTGAGGAATAAACTATATATGCTATATTCCTATAATGGAATAGTTGGCAATAAAAAGGAATGCTGTATTAATACATGCTACAATATGGACAAATCTTGAAAACACCATGCTAAGTGAAAGAAACCAATCACAAAGAACCACATACATATTGTAAGGTTCTATTTATATGAATTGTCCAAATAAGCAATCTACAGAGACAGAAAGTAGATTAGTGGTTGGCTAGGGCTAGTGGGGGAAGAAGATTGGGGAAGTTTGGGGAGTGGTGGCTGGGTGGTGTGGAGTTTCTTTTTGGCATAATGAAAATGCAACCATCACCACAGTCAACTTTAGAATAACTCTGAGAGTATGCTAAAGGCTCTGAACTGTACACCTTAAATTAGTGAATTATATGGTATGTGAATTACATCTTGACAAAGCTGTTTTAAAAAGTTAATGGGAAATGAAGTAGAAGACAGGAATGCTTGAGTGGGGAGGCAAGGTCAAAGAAAAATTGGGGAAGACCTGAATAGGTTTTACTGAGAGAAATCAATGGAAAAAGAGAGCTTAATACAAAAAACGAAACAAAACAAAACAAAAAAACATCATGGATGAAGCAAAGTCCTAACAGGGAGGGATAGGATAGGAAGAAAAAGGAAAAACAGTGACAGCAAAGATACAGATAATTGGTGTAAATGTAAGTTGAGAGTTCATACTTGAAGGAGCCTATTTTTCATGGAAGTAGAAGACAGGGAAGTACTTCCCTGTCTGTGGTTGAATATGAAGGTGAAGGATAGAGTAAGAAGTCCAGAAAAGTAATAAAAGTTAGAAAAATTGCTGACAAAAAAGGGAAAAGAAAGCAACAGATAAAAACCTTACATAGAACTGAGTGGAGTGAGATTAGAAATAAGGTTTAATGGCATCAATATGTGGGATTATAGGATATTCTTCGCTACACTGGTCAGGCCACAGTTTATACTCTGAGATGGCAGGTGACTGAGCTGTTTTGGGGTTGATGGTTGCTGAAGAGTGTAGGTGAAATGCTTAATCATAAAATCCCAGATGGGGAAATTAGTTATATGAAAAGATGATGGCTGTTTCAAAGGAAGAACTGGATTTAATGATTGAATCAATATGGAAGATGAAAGAGAAGGATTCCTAATTCATTTGTCCGGAAGAACTGACAAATAAATGACCAAAAAAGAGTTCTTGGAGAGGGAGCAGGCTACAGAAAGATGAATTACTCAAAAATATATCATAAGGTATAGATTGAGGAAGGCTCTTAGGAAAACAAACCTGTCATTTTAAAGAGAAACAGGAATCAGGTGAGGCCCAGAGAGGTTAAATGACTTTGAGAAAGCCACAAAGTACCAATTGAAGGTCAGAAATCACTCTGAACTCCAGGCCATTCTATTACACCACAAAACCTCACTAATAACTGGAGTTTGACATGATACAGGACATACAAATGGTGATGCTTCCTGAGGAGATTCAATAGCATTAATATTGGGTTTGAATTTCTAGGTTTATTTCAGATGATAGTGGGGAAATATGATTCAGGAACAAAATGAATGACAGGAGAAGCCAATATGAGATAAAACATTTGCTCTGGTAATCCACATGGAGATAATCAAGAGTTGGATGTAGAATGGTATAAGCACCTTAAAATATTCTAATTCAAGAACATTTAATGCTTCAAAATCCTCTCAATGTTATTTGGCAATACAGATGATAGGACATATAAATTTATTATGGCTCAGAATTTTTAACATTAAGAAGAGCTTTTGCTTACTTTTAAGGTTCTTTTTATGTTACAGAAATATGAAATACTGAATTGAAGTCTGATTAGGTCTCTTTTAAGGGGCTAGATATTTGCCTTACCTTTACTACCTTGTAGTCACACAAGTATTCCACCTCATAATTGTTTAGATTCCTTTTGGTGATTCCAATCGATTTACATGTGAGTTTTTCTTTTCTACATAATTCCTGAAGAGTATCAAGTGAAACTAGGCAAGGCACACACCAAGCTACAATAAGAAAATAGAATTCTTTACTAATGAAGTAGCTACTCAATTAAAACAAAAAAAGGAAAAACTTAAGATCTCTATATCCCCACCCTTCAACTGGCAATTTTACAGGACTGAAAATTCATAGACAAGAAACCATTTATGTGTCTTCAAGAAAAAGTTAAGCATTAAAGAACTATTTTGGTAAACTGGTCTTCTTGGATTTTTTTCATGGGTCTCTATCCTACTATGCTTAACTAAGGTAAATTAATTTCTATTAAGCCACCTGAACAAAAAGTTTCATGTCCGTAAGCTTTCTTAAAATTACATATAGATGCAAAGGTCAATAGAGATAATGTTTTCACCTTTTCAGTTATATTCTACATAGAATATAAAGAATATAATCGGTTTTAATAAAATGTAGATCTCTAAGACAAACATAGCGTTATTAAAAATATCTTAAATGTATTTTAAAACAGCCTTACAAGTTATTAAAAACAACTTTCTCCCTTTCTCTTGGTTGGACAGTAAGAAATGAAATCTAATTGAAATATAGTTCTACAGTAACATAGTCATACATCAATCACATGCCCTACTTTTCCCATTCTGGAATGCTGCATGAAATTTTAACTCCATTTATTATTTTGCCTATGCTGTATTATTATCAAGGTAAATAAGCCCAAGAGTTATAACAAATAATGGAGAATTTATTTTCATAATACTCATTTCCTGTATTGTTTTTAAAGCCAAGATTTACAAAACAGAGTATTCAATTTACATAATCCATATACAAAACTTAAAAAAAAAAATCAGACACACTCATAATTAACCTTACAGAAGCCAGTAACTAAATGTGCTGAAGATTTTACTCTCAAATTTCTGTAAACAGTAAGCTACCATATAGCATATAAACACAAACTGATGTTTAGAAATATGTAATAAATTTGGTTTTATGGCTAGTGTTACGGTAAGCACTCCAGAGAATCAAGGGTCCTCTGCCCCAGCCTTTGCTAGCTACCCAGCTACATGACTTTAGTGATATTTCCATCTTTCCAGATTTCAGATTCACTGCAAAAATGTGAGGGTGGGAGTAAAGTGGAATTAACCAAACAGAATCTATCAGTAAACTCAAGCTTTACGCGGTAGCTCTCCAAGGTAGTTGTGATAACCTTTTGTTTTGAGGTAATTTCCAAGGAAGAGAGAACACACAGCAGCTCTGACTATATCCTTCCCTCACCCTCCCCAACTCACACTGGGGCTTCATTGTCAGAAACCTTGAAGCACGATCTCCACCACCCCGCTTCCTATAAAAGATTCATAAGTCTAGACCAAGAAAATGAAAGGTATTTTCTCCAAAAAAATATTTGGGAGAGTGACTGCTTACTGTGGAGTGGTAGTTTGGGTGTAGGAGAGTGGTATAACAGAAATGACCACTTAACTGCCTTCCGTTTAAAAAACTTCGGGATGTTTTGTGTAAAGTTAACCTCACTATGCTGATCACGTGCGAAGGAGGTTCCTCTTGGATATCACCCAAGGTGTGTATGTCTGTTGTCCCTACCATTTTTATCTAGTTTAACTTGAGGGTCAAGACAACCCTCGACGGAAATGCTATTTCTGAGGAAAAAAACTGGAACATGAAAAACCTCAAACCCTTGGTTAACAATTCTGATTAGCTATAATAATGTAGAAGATAATTCATTTGCAAGATTAAACATTTCATTACCACTACAAAAACCCTACACTAGGTTCACACTAAACCCTAGTGGAAGAAAAGTTGGGGGATAATGAGTTCACAATTTAGGTGGACAAGAGTAGTGCTAGCAAACACCTTTAAACTCTAGAATGCCTTGAAAATTCCAGTCTTTCAGAGGGTGCACGCGAGAGGCAGGCGCACAAACACACGCTAGGTATCTAATTCTCTGGCGTCCACATAAATAACACGCAAATTCCCGGTGGGCATAAAAATTACCGTAAGTCAGGGGCTACGTCTTCAAACACCCACTTACTGGGATGTTCTCCGACGCGGAATTTACACTTCTAGTGCGTCCGAACTGGGGCGTATGCTCACTTATTTCCTTAGCGTTCATACTTCAGCCCCAATTTCTTTTTTCCTCTGATACTGAGGTCACATTCACACCACGGGGTACTTCGCGCTTCCCAGTTAAAAAGCCAGCCCGACCACAAAACGTCCCGCCCAAACCACCACAAAGGAGTAAACCACACGCGTGCCCACAGGCCCTCGAGCACCCCCACCCCCGGGGATTACCAGGAGCCGCGGCGGCCGCCCGAATACCTCCACACGGCGACCAGGGGGGGAGGGGCCTCCGGCCCAACGGGCAGCGGGGGCCGGGCCACGGAGTCCGCGGGACCTCCGCGGAGCGAGAGACAGCCGACCTCGGAGCAGCGCGCGCGGACCGGGCCCCGCGAAAGCGGGGCGCAGGGGGAGACTGCGGGGAGCGAGCGGGCCGTGGCGTGAGAAGGGTCAGGGACCGGGGTAAGGGTGAAGCCCGGAGGGCGCCTTTGGGGGCCAAGGTGTCAGCAGGGCGGGAGGCGGCGTCTCGCCGCGTCACTCTCCGGCAGGCCCGCGAATCCCGACCCCGCTTCCCGGGCCTCGGGAGTTTGCCTGGAGAACGGGGGACAGTGAGGGGTGCCGCTCTCCAGCCCTCACCTCCTCGCGCCTCGGCCCCGGCCGCCGCCATCTTGAGGAGCTTTCATTCAAACTGGCGCGGTCTGACGGGATAGCTCAGCTGGACTGACGCCCCGCCCCCGCCCGACCGGCGCGGGAGTCGGGGGGCCCGGGCTGGGGGCTGGAACCCGCGACGCGTCCTGACGTCACCGGAGGTCGACCCCGGCCGGAGCGGGGAGCGCGCATGCGCCCCAAGTCCCATCCCGACGCGCGGGAGGGCGGGGGAGCCTGTGGGGTGCGGGGCGCGCGGTCCCGGCTAGGCGGTGTACTCTGGATTAGCGGCCCCTCTACCTCGATGGGGTGGTGTAACTCTTAATTTGGGAGTAAGCACATCAGGCTTTCCCACGCTTTTTAAGTCTTTCACATCAGCCCTACTTGAATGTTGTGCAAAATCCAAAATGTAGAGGGGAGCTGTATGGTGCAGAGTAGGTTTACCTCCCATGCCTGTTCCTCAGCCACCTGAGCCCTATTAACCATTGTTTCTACGCTCCTAAATCAAAGGTTCTCAAAATTGGCTGCATGTTGGGATCACTTGGAAAGGTTTTGTTTTTTTGGTCCCGCTCGCTGAGATTGATTTAATTGGTATGGGTATGACCTCAGCTTTGGCTAGAGCTCCCCAGGTGATTGTAGTGTGCAGCAGTTTGAAACCACCAGTCTCCATCTGTGCTTCTCACACTTGAATGGCCATAGGAACCTTCTGGGGATCTTGTTAAAATGCGGATTCAAATTAGGTAGGTCTGGGCTGGGACCTGAGGTTCTGACGTTTCTAACGAACTCTTCGCCTGATGGTTCGGCTGGGGCGGGGGTCGAGGGGAAGGGTGTGCATAGTTAGCTAACAAGGCTGCGGGACGCCCGGTCTTCTCTGCGAAATAGCTGTAGCAACTCTTAACGGGTCTCCCCACCCCCACCGCCCCGCCCCCATCCGTTCTTCACACAGCTTCCATGGTGATTGTTCTAAGCAGTCAACGCAGAAATCTTAAAGAGTCAACTGGGAAAACCTGGGTAGAAAGCCGTTTGACATCGACCAAGGAGTTTTAAAAGAAATTTATGTCAAAAATTACAAAAGTCTTTCAAAGCATCCTGTATAAATTTGGAATACCGTAAACACAGAACATTATTGTGTTTAAACACAAAATTTAAACACAAAATTAGTTTGATTCCATTGTGAAATACGATCTAGTCACTTAAAAAGATGTTTATGAAGCCTTCAGTATCACGGGGAAGTGTTTAATATGTTAAGCAAAAAAGCAGCAAGACCCTATAAAAGTTTCGACTACATAAAAATGTATAGGAAGATAAATGTAAAATCCCTGGGGAGTGATTTCCTTTTTGATTTCTCCTTTTTACATATTTAACCATTTTCTATAATGAGCATCTTATTACCTTGGTAATAAGGAATAAAAGGTCCTATCCAACCCTATCACATGGAAGCCCCTTTGTGACACGGTGGTTCCTGCCCACTTCTCAAGCCTCACTGCTCATCATTCCCTCTTAATTTGTGACTTCCTCAAATATTCCCTGCTCCCTGTCCCCAGGAGTTCTTCAATTCTGCTCTTGCTGCTAGAAAATGCCTACTTTCCCCCATCTTTGCCAGGATTACTCCTAGAGACCCTTTAAGACTTAGATGCAGCTTCTCTGCCTTCCTCCCCTCCCCAAGTGTATTCACTGCCAGTCCTGTATGTTCTTAGAACCACCCAGGAGCACCCATCCTTAGCTTCTTTCTTGGTTTTTCTTCTACCTCATTGACCTCTACCTCGCTGACCTCTCTTCTCTCCCCTTTTTGGCTCCCTTTATCTAGCCTAAATGCTGGGGTTCCTCAGGGCTTGGCCCCAAGACATCTCTCTTAGGCTGTCTCCCTGATTGACTACCTCAGTTCCCGTGGATTTATATCTTTATGCTTAAGGTTCCCAACTTTTTGTCTCCAGCCTTGACCTTTTCCCTGAATTCCAGATTTGAATATCCACAGTGCCTAGCGGACATATCCTCTTAGGTGTTGCACAAATATCTCAAATTGAACACACTCATAGGAGTGCCCTTGATTTTTGCCTGAAGACATGGTCCTCTCCACTGCAGGCGTCCCCAAACTTTCTCATCTCAATACATTGGCACCACCATCTACTCAAGGGACCAAGAAGGAAATCTAGGTGTCATCTTGATTTACCCTCTCCTCATTCTGTAATTTCATTGGCAAGTTGTGTCAGTGCTATGTCCAAAATATACCTTGATTCTGCCTCTTTTCTCCATTGTTGCTAATATGCCCTTAGTAGAGGCTGCCATTTCTCACCTGCAGTCCTATGAAAGCCTACCTGGTTTCACTTCCACTATTGCTTCCCCTCCAATCTATTTTCCATACAGCTGAAAGAGTGACCTTAACACATAAAGTGGACACATATTCTTCTCCTCCTTTAAATACTTCCTGGAGTACCTAGAATAAAACACAAACCTTCTGATAGCTTGCTAGGCCTTAAGTGATTGGAACCCTTCCACCCTGACCTTACTTTGTGCCACTCTCCTCTTTACTCACTGTTCTCTAGGATCTTTTCCATCCATTCAGAAATCTTTTATGGTGTATTTCCTATGTGCCAGGCAATGTATTAAGTGCTAAAAGTGGACAGGAAAGAAAAAGATCCCATCCGCATGGAGCTTATATCCTAGTGGGAGAAGCAGATAATAAACAAGTAAATATCTTAAGACAACTGTAATTACTTGCTAGAGAAGCTGCTCTCTCTTCACATGGCTACCTTCTTATTGCTTGGGTCTCCACTTCTTCCACTTCCTCAGAGGCCTCTCCTGGTCACCCTATCTAAAGTAGGTACCTCCTGTCTTCCATTCTCTCTCCTTGGCACTAAATGCACTTCCCAGTATTTGTAGTTATCTTGTCTGTTTTTTGGGTCTTGATCAGTTCAGTAAACATTTAAGGGATGAATTAGACTCTTTTGTACATCAACCGTTTTGTCTTTTGTCTTCAACCCCACTAATTCCAGGGGACAGATTAGACCTTGTCTCTTCAACAGGTACCACTGTGTCTACTATCTAAAGCAGCAAGTCTCAAAGTATGACAGGAACCCTGAGACCCTTCAGGAGGCCCATAAGTTCAAAACTTTTCATAATAATACCAAGATGTTTTCTGACTTCTTTCCTCTCACAAGTATAGAGTGAAGTTTTTCAGAGGATATACAACTTGGATATTGTAACAGATTGAATGAAGAAACAGAACAGAGCTATCTTCTCAAGACAGACATTAAAGAGATTTGAAAAAACGTGAAACAATACCACACTTACCACTAAATCTTTTTGTTTTTGAAAAGTTATCTTTCATAAAAATGTTACTTAACATGTAGTTTTTTGTTTGTTTTTTAAAGATTTTATTTATTTGACAGAGAGAGAGATAGCCAGTGAAAGAGGGAACACAAGCAGAGGGAGTGGGAGAGGAAGAAGCAGGCTCCCAGCGGATGAGCCTGATGTGGGGCTCGATTCCAGGACTCTGGGATCACGCCCTGAGCCAAAGGCAGACACTTAACGACTGAGCCACCCAGGCGCCCCTAACATGTATTTTTTTTTTTATTTAAAAAACAAATAAAAAAATCTCTTGGTTTTAGGACTAACCCATGGGAGGGTAACATTTTTCATAACATTCAGAAGACAATGGGGAAACATACTACTGTAATCCTCACCTGTAACTCAGGGAGATTTGTTCTGGAAAGTTCCCTCTCATCTCCCCCATGGCCTGGTTTCTGAGGTTGGTTCTGATCTTTCCTGAAAAACCAGAGCCATGCCAGGCCCTTGGTCCCAAAAGTTACCCTTGGATCTCCCCAACATGCCAAGCAACAAAAGCTCAGACTGATAGCAAAATTTCACATAGGAAGGAAAGGAAAATATGAGTCAAATAGACTACAAGTTACAAAAGGAAGGAGGCTGGTTGAACAGACGAGGAGGTGCAGGAGTGATGGGGAAATCAGAGGCAAAATATTTACTGCAACAGGTATGACTCCAGGCCTCCCTGCTTCAGTGGGGAACCCAAATTCACCCCCCATACCCAATATGCACCTTTGTATAGCCAACCAAAAATTGTCTGTGGCAGGAAAAAAAAAATCTCGTTTTTTTTTAACTTCTGTAAATATAGTAAATAACTATAACTATATATGTATGTATACAAAACCAATATGGGACACCTGGGTGGCTGTCAGTTAAGCATTTGCCTTTGGCTCAGGTCATGATCCCAGGGTCCTGGAATTGAGCCCCGCATCGGACTCCCTGCTCAGTGGAGAGCCTGCTTCTCCCTCTCCCTCTGCCTCTCCCCACCCCCACTCATGCTTTCTCTCACTCTGTTTCTATCTCAAATAAATAAATAAAAACTCTTTACTTTCTCAATAATTTTTAAGAGTGTAAAAGAGTCCTGAGACTATAAAGTTTGAGGATCTTGGTAAATCCTGGCTATAAATGGAGAGGAAATCAAAAGCCAGACGTATACATCATTGGCCTCAACGGAAACATACAGAATTATGCCTCCACCCCCCCCAGGTTTTTCCCCATTAAGACCCCTGCAAACATGATTTCTAGAGATCCATGGAGTATCTCCTCTTTCATTTGGATGTTCTTCAAGAGGCAGGGAATAGAATGGACAGTGTGAATTTAAATGAAGTAATGTACATAAGGTGCTTAGAATAGTAAGTAATCAAGAAAAATTGTTTACAAAAAAATAGGAGTATTAGTTCAAAATTCACACTTACTGTTAGTTCTTGGAAAAATTATTTAACTTCTCTGAATCTATTTCTATTTCTACATATAGAACACAGAAATAATAGAGGCTTGATTATTCTCTGCATATTGCAACTACTCAGGGAGTTACGGTGAGGTTACAATTTAAAAATGAAATAAAGAATTAAAGCAAACAATGGTATCGTTATAAATGTTACATAGTTACTCAGTTATTTTAGAAATCCTGACATTTTCCCACAGAATTTGTTTTGTGCTGATACATGTTATCTTTAAAAGCTCTTACACATATAAAAGCTTTGTTTGTGATGACAAGTATGTTGTTTCCCCCCCAAAACTTTCACAGTATTATATATAGGAATTTATTTCTGTGTATTTGGCTCTGTCCTTTAGACAATATCAGACATGTAGACAGGTAAAATTATAGTTTGACATAACCTCTTGCTTTACTGATAAAAGTGCTTGTTTTAAAATTTTTTTAAAAAAGATTTTTAATTCATTAGAGAGAGAGAGAGAGCATAAGTAGGGAGAGGGGCAGTGGGAGAGGGAGAAGCAGGCTCCCTGCTGAGCAGAGCCTGCCGTGGAGCTCGATCCCAGGGCCCTGGGATCACAACTGGGATCATGATCTGAGCCAAAGGAAGACGCTTCACCGACTGAGCTACCCAAGCGCCCCTCATGTTTTTAAATATTTGGGCACTGCAAAGATAATTGGTTAAGTGCAAGAAAAGATCAAGATGTTCATCAAAAATATCTACTTTAGGTGGTAGATTATAGGATGTTTGACATTTTCTTCTTTTGCAATTTTAAAAAGATTTGAGAGAGAGAGAAAGGAGAGGGTGCACGTGCATGCTGAGCAGGGGAAGGGGAGAGGGAGAAGGAGAAAGAGAATCTCAAGCAAACTCCACACCGAGTTTGCAGCCTAATGTGGGGCTCAATCTCAGGACCCTTGAGATCATGACCTGAGCTGAAATCAAGAGTTGGATGCTTCACTGACTGAGCCACCCAGGCACCCCTTTCTTTTGCAATTTTAATTTTATAATGAATGTGTATAATTTTATAATTAGAAGAATGTTGAAGCTATTTTTACCTTAAAAAAGTAAAACACAAGAAAAGTTAATTGGCAAACCTTCCCTAAATTCAGAAGAAAAAAAACTTGTTACATGAGGATGCAGACAATTTGGAGTACATTTCATTAGGCGACAGAGCACCTTTGGTGACAATTTCAAATTTGATATGTTTGGGGAAAAAAATCATTGCAATGCTGACTAATAAAGCCAGAAAAGCAGTGGTATTCCTTTCCTTCTTTATTGTGTTTCTAAAGAAATCATAAAATATGCAAAAGATGTACTTACTGGCCATTGTCCTGTAGAATACAAAGACGACCTTTTTCTTCCATGTAATGCACTTATTCGATAGACATTGACTGAACACCTATGTTCAGGTAATGTTTTGGGGCCTGGGACATAATGGTGACTAAGAGCGTCTCTGCTCTCACAATACTTACTAATGTAGTGGAGAAAGCAGTCAAGTAAGTAAATTATTACATAGACATGGAAGAAAAGAAAACTCTTGAATAAATCCTTATGATATTTTATTCTACAGGTTTCATTAATCTGCTTCAGGGGTTGACAAAACATTTTCTGTAAAGACAGTAAATATTTTAAAGTTTATGGGCCACAGAGTCTCTGTTGCAACTACTCACTGCCATAACAGTGTGAAGACGGCCACAAACAGTACAGATCCCAGTAAGCCTGGCTATATTCTAATAAAAATTTTATTTACAAAAATAGGAATGGCAGAGAATTGACACACTGGCTATAGTTTGCCAGTGCCTGATCTAGTTTAAAGAGCTAACAGTAACTACAAAATAAAATCCTAAAGCACTTTCCAAAGCATAACTGAAAGCAGTTCAGCTAGTTCAGATGCTACTTTCCTATTTTCTGAAAACATTTAATTTATATTTATTTGATTTCAAAGTTTTTAGTAACTGGAAAAGATCCTAAAAAACGGTTAACTAAGTACTCAGCCTTAATCAAAGCCTTTGAGTTAACTTTGAGTCTACTTCTTTGTGGACTCAGAATCATATCTGAATTCTTTTTGATTCTGTCAATAATCTGACACAGAATAATCATGAAAAAACTTAAGTTTGGTTTCTGTATCTTTAGAAATAGATTACTGCCATCTAGCTCCATAAAAATAAGCTATAATGAATAAAGCACATCCACAAAGCCTGAACAAGATAAAAACAGCACAAGTTTTAATTTTACCACTGGGTAAAGATACTTCCTCTTTTCAAGTCTTCTGGGAACCAAGGAGAGAAATGAACAGAAAATCCTCTCTTGATAATAGATTCCGATGTGCACTCTCACCTTCCAGTTCTCTTTTCAATATACACAGATTAGTTGTCTTGTTTTAGTTAGTGAATAAGCTTTTCATTAGTAATCCAGTGAGTATCTCAATGCCCTAGTGAGTGTTCTCTGATGAACAGAATGTGGCTAGCCCTCTCTTCAAAATAAAAAGATCTTTTAATTTCAAAAGATAAAATGTTTGTTAGAGAAAAAAAATCACACTAAACAAAATTGTAAAAAGGAAAAGTGAAAGTGCCACCCTATAATATTTCTGTCCACAAAAAGGCCACTGTTACAAGTTTGGTGGGCAGCCCTCTAGACTTTTGTTTTCTGTGCTTGTCACACACATATGTATACACAATTGTTGAGTTTATGAATTTACTTTTTTTTTCTTTTTTAAGATTTTATTTATTTATTTGACAGAGAGAGAGAGACAGCCAGCAAGAGAGGGAACACAAGCAGGGGGAGTGGGAGAGGAAGAAGCAGGCTCCCAGCGGAGGAGCCTGATGTGGGGCTTGAATCCCAGGACCCTGGGATCACGCTCTGGGCCGAAGGCAGACACTTAACGACTGAGCCACCCAGGCACCCCTATTTTTTCTTTTAAGCAAAAATGGTATCTTACTTTGCACATGGCTCTCCAATTTTCTTCATTTAGTATCAAAGACTTGTAAATTGTTCCTAGTTCATTATCTAACAAGAATTAATAAGACTTCTTCAAATTTGAAGTTATAGAACAAAAATTTTTTAAAAACATTGTTAAATTTCCAGTAAAATTTCCTTCAATTCACTCAATTTAATTCTAAATAGCTTCATGATAGAAAAAGTTCCTTATATTTCCCACTAATAAAGGACCTTATATTTCCCATCTTAAATGGAAAACAAAAAAAGGTTGCAACACTTACCAATATATTGTATTTTAATAGAAACATATACAATTCATTCAAAAAGTATTTTAATATAAACATCACTTGTAAACAAAACCAAATAATATTGATAGTCTAGTTCTAAAAAAGTCCTGGTTTCTCTAGAACACTAAGAAGCCACTTCAATGGTGATTGCTTCACATTTTCCAGTCTCTTGATCTGTGCATGTCACATGTAAAGATCCATCCCTAAACAAACAAAAAATAACATTTCATAAGCTCATTTCATAGGAACAGAAAGTTCTTAAGAAATTATTTCAGGACTTTGAGTAAACGAGATAATTTTAATTTTTGAAAGAGTATTAAGATAAAGAAGAAACACAATTTCAGTGTCTAAACTTAGTGTCATATGCTATAATTAGGTGGCTGTTCCTAAAAATTTCTTCCTAGACCACTGACACAGAAGGTGTATTCCTTGAAAACCATGATGATCAAGATCTCAAGTTTAAGCCTTTACACACAGTGAAGATGCATCACGCAGTCTTTAAGCCTAGACCAAGGCAAACCTACTCTAATGAATTTGACATTCTTGCTAAGTATGGTTATGGAATGAATTGTCCCTAAAGTTAATTTGGAAATGATTTACTTGCAAGACACAGGCTTATGGATGGCTGTTTGTTAGTGGAGTGGTAATAGCTGGATTTAATTAGTAATTTATTTCCTAGAGATTTTCTGCAGCAATACTGAAATAAACTTATCCTTTCATAGGACAAATAATATCAATTATGAAAACCTTAGAAGATTATATTTAAGATTGATAAAAATTATATCTCAAACTTCATGGACCAGTTTTTTACACTGACCACACCAAAATAATTAGAGTTCATAAAAAATTCAGAATGCAAATGATGAGATACACTTTCTTTGTAAAATATAGCAATTTTGTAGGGCAAAAAATGTAATTCACTGATAAAGTCTTTGCAAGCTTTAATAGACGATTTTCTTAGAATGGCAATGCATGAAGAAATCAATAAACTAACAAAAAAGGTCAAGCCTCACAGTGAATTTTCTGAACATCAGAAGTAGTTTAATTTTGTACCTTTTCATAGTAAGAACAGCTAATATATCACGTAATCCGTTTTCTTTTTTATCTAGATCCTGGAGTACAACCTGTTTATGCAAAAATAATATAAAGACGATTCAGTACTTTGATATGTTAATAAACTGATGCACCAGTTATTCCAATGGACCAAATCTTACTTATTATTGAAACAAACCTTTTAAAATAGGGCAGTTTTCAATTACCAGAATCAGAGAATAGGATTAAGCTTTCTTAGTGGAAACGTCTCCTCTAGAGAGAGAGCATATAACTAACAGATTTGTTCCTCTTAAACAACATATCCTAGATTATGAAGTATACTTTGTCTCGGAAAACAAAGACTGCTTCTCTTTTTGGTAAATAAGCTATTACCAGTAACATGTAAATTATATTTTGGTATATACTTCTATATATACTTTTAAAAATTCCAATATTTTAAATACACTTGGAAAATCAAAATTTTTTTTTTTTTGAAAACCAATTTAAAGAAACACATGACAATTTCTTTTGTACAACTAAGATTACATTTGTACATAGCAGATACTAATGAATTTACCAAAAAATTCTTTAGTTTCCTAAAGAAAGGTATACCAATAAACCAAGTTTGGAAATGACTTTTCAGATTTTGCCAGTATCAAGTCTTATGACCTCAGGCAAGCACTAAGTACCTTAGTTTATTCATTTGTAAAACACAGAGATTAGAACAGATAAGATCTCTAAAAGAGTTATCTTCAAATTCAGTATTAGGTGACTACCTCTTCTTCTGGCATCTGTAAGTTAGGATATGGCGACAGTAGCTGCAGCAGAGTCTTGGAGTAGCGTATGAAGAGAAAAGGTAATAAATGTACAAGACAGAGAAGCTAAAGGAATACTAAGGCAGCCAAGTGAGTTTAGAAATACAGTACACTGAAAAGTGCTTATGTAGTAATCCACAACAGAAACATCTGGAGGACCTTTTGAAAACTTTACTAGTTGAAGAGCCCTAGTCCCCTAAATTCTAAGAGGTTTGAGGTGGAGCCCAGATAGGTTTTGTATGTGTGTTTTCATTATTGTTTTGTTGAATGAGAAAACAGATATAGGGGTGCCTGGGTGGCTCAGTCGTTAAGCGTCTGCCTTCGGCTCAGGGCGTGATCCCAGGGTCCTGGGATCGAGCCCCACCTCGGGCTCCCTGCTCTGCTGGGATCCTGCTTCTTCCTCTCCCACTCCCCCTGCCTGTGTTCCCTCTCTTGCTGGCTGTCTCTGTCAAATAAATAAATAAAATCTTAAAAAAAAAAACCAACAGATATAAAGCTAAAGATACTATGCATTCCCTTTGGTTACCTACATTTGTTTTATTTTCACTGTGAAAGTACTTCATGCTCATGTCCTGTGCTGTTTGTTAAAAAGTCAGTACAAAGTGTTAAAAAGTAAAAAAACAAAACAAAACAAAACCCTCTTGGTACCTTCAAATCTACTCAGTTAAGTTTCCTAAATATAGTTCTAATACCTATAGATATTTTCTGTATCCATGCATGGATATTTATATACACACACCTACCCAAACACCACCTCCCTCACACACACCCGTGCTCTCCAACTTTTTATTTAAACACAGATGACATCATACTATAAATACAGCTCTGCAGTCCCTGTATATGTGTTTTAATGTAATTATATTTCTTGGGCGTGTTCTAAGCAAATAAAGTGGCTCCACCTCATTCCTTTTAAAAGATGCAGAGGATTCTATAGTATGAAATAGAAATGTAGTATTTTGAAAAAGCAAAGGTATCCTGTATACGAGGCAGCATGGTATAATGGCAAGAGCAAAGGCCCAGGAGTAAACCCAACTGAGGCTAAATCTTAGCTCAACAAGGAAAATAAGGTATTTAGTGCCATGAGCCTGTTTCTCAATCACCTATGCAATGAATGTAATAATGTCTATCTCATAGCATTTTGAGATATTTGTAAGTTGCCTGGTATAGTGCCTGGCATGTAGCAAACGAAAAAATGCCATTTCCCCTGCCATTTACATTTTACCAAGGAAGGTCGACAGCACAAACAGAAAAAATACATATTGTGCTTTGTTTTTATTTTCCCGTAACTCTTTCAAATTAAAATTGTTTATTTCTTCTCTCTTTTAAAAGTAGAAATAATCAATTCATAAAAATGTTAGATAGATGTCTTATATACATTTTATATTAATATTAAACTGAATCAAATGAAGAAGGAAAAGCTAAACAGTTTCACATGACTAATTCATTGCCCAACTTTATATATTCACCTGTGCGAACTTGTCTTCCTCTTTTGTAGAGTTTTTCCCCTCAGACTCATACAGTTCAAGGCATACTGAAGATATACTTCCAGGGGCTTGTAATGTGTGTTGTCTTCGAGCTGGCAAAGGAGTCCCTGATGGGAACAGTACTGTGAAACTGTTGGCTCCTGATTCATCGACTCCCTAATAAGCAGAAAAATAATATGCATACCCTTTGATATTTATCATTACAGTTATAAAGTCATTCCTATTATATATATAATACTTAATCCTTGTTGATAATCTAGAAACTACAGATAGGCAAAGAGAAGAAAACAAAAGTATTCCTTAACCCTAACCTACTTCATTTAAAAATAAATTGAAACATGTATATCTCTATCTATATTTGAAGGTTATGATTAAAATTACAAGAAATTAACATGCTAAATAAATACTAACTGAAAGAAAATGAGAAACTCATTAAGTATAAAATTATAAATCTAAATTGAAAATTTTTACCAATATACAAAGTTTCACTGTAAAACCATGGTATGTATAAAAACTTATGGCAATAAGTTAATGCTACTTTTATGGAAAAGTAAAGAAAAGCTAAACCTACCTTAACTAAAATATCTTTGGCTGAACACTCTATCTTAAGGGAGTCTTCCACTAAAAGGTTTTCTTTCCCAATAAGAATCCCTGCTTCTATAGCTGCACCAATAGGGATGACCTCATCAGGAGGGATAGAATTCAGAAGCTCAACAGTTGGGAAAAGATCTTTAATCAGTTGCTGTAGCCTTGGGATTCGGGAAGATCCTCCACAAAGGACAACCTAGAAAATAAAAATAATTTTCAGTTTTTTACTTTTAGAACAATGGCTGTTTCTCAAAATTAAGTGTTATAAGGTCAGCCATCTTTACCACATGTAATGGTAAAATACAAGCCCTATTTTAACATTATTTTATGTCATACTTACCATATATATATGTGTGTGTGTGTGTGTGTGTGTGTATATATATATATATATATATTTAACACATTTTAAGTACTTAACATATTCTTTACTCATAAAAACAAAATTTAAAATGAAGAGACCTCACAACACAGCAAAATACAGCAACAATGCGGGTTTTGATTAATATGGGGTATGAGGCTTAACCATAAATAGGCATTTGAATAGGAAATATATTAATACTTTATACTATTTGTTTACATAAACCTTACAGCATTTTTGTGACAAAATAAATATAAGCAATCTCTCTATGTGAAAACCACGACACAGATTTTTGTCTTCACCATGGAAGAACACTGAATTTTCTGAGGAAAAAGATGTTTTACAAAACTACATTTTAAGCTCTTGGTCCATCTGATTAAATATGTTGTTTCTGAAGAATTTCATATAAAACCGCTCCTTAATGAGCTTGTCCACACAAGTGCCCCAGCTTTTATGGCCTCCACCTGAGGGAACGGGGCTCCAAATCACCTAGTTCTGACAGTCAAAGGGACTGGCATTCATGAGTCCCACAGGACTATCGCAAAGACTATCACATTTTAAATGGTTAAGGAGCACCCCCTGCCCAGTGGCTATACACCTGGGCTCAGCATAGAGGGAGCCAGGCAAAAAATGCCCGTTTCCCAGTTTATCCCTGGAAGAGGTTTGACTGCATACTTTCCCAGCTGCTGCCTGAAGAGTCTGGCTTGCAATCAGCTTGTATCTAGGTGCTGACTGCAATCCTCCTCTTTGGGACACTGATGGTCTTGGCATACTCTCAACTACTGAGAGGCACGAAGAACAAAGATGGCAGCTTAGGCATAAAGGTTTGAGAGGCGACCAGGAGTTTGGGGCTGGGGTGATTGACAAAGTTAATTTCTTATGTAAGAACAGTGTGTCAAGACTGGAAGATGTGGCAGTTATATGTAATGCACAGAAATCAACATGGAGAGTCAATATATATATTCCTAACAAAATTAATCCTCAAAAACCAATCTTAATGAGACAAAGATAAGTGATTTTCCCAATACAGTTTATAACAATAAAGTTGCTTGCTTAAGTCAGGAGAGTAACGTGAATAAAGTGAGAATGTCAATAGAGAGAGAGAAAATATAAAAAAATACCAAACAGAAATCACAGAACTGAAGAATATAGTAAATGAAAAATTCAGTAGAGAGGTTAAATAGCACATCAGATGAAGCAAAAGAAAGGATTCGTGAACTCAGAGACAGGACAGAGGAATTCACTTAAACAGAGGAGCAAAAAGAAAAAAGAATGAGAAAGAATTAAGACAGCTTAAGGGACTTATGGGACAATAGTAAGTATACTAGGGGCGCCTGGGTGGCGCAGTCATTAAGTGTCTGCCTTCGGCTCAGGGCGTGGTCCCAGCGTTCTGGGATCGAGCCCCACGTCAGGCTCTTCCGCTGGGAGCCTGCTTCTTCCTCTCCCACTCCCCCTGCTTGTGTTCCCTCTCTCTCTGGCTGTCTCTCTCTGTCAAATAAATAAATAAAATCTTAAAAAAAATATAGTAAGTATACTAATATACATATTATAGAAGTCCTAAGAAGGAGAAGAGAAAGAAAAAAAGGGGCAGAATGTGTATTAAAAGACATAATGGCTGAAAACTTACTTAACCTGGGGAAAGAAACAGATATACAGATCCAGTAAGCCCAAAAATTACCAAGTAAGATGAATAAAGAGACCCACGCTGAAATTAAAGTGTCAATAGGGCACATGGGTGGTTCAGTTGGTTAAGCGCCCCTCTCAATTTCAGCTCAGTTCATGATCTCAGGGTCATGAGATTGAGCCCTGCATCGGGCTCATAGCTGGGCATGGAGCCTACTTAAGATTCTCTCTCTCCTTTTCCCTCTACCCACCCTCCTGCCCCCCCCCAATGTCAAAAGTTAAAAGACAGAATCTTAAAGGCAGCAAGAGAAAAGCAACTTGTTACACACAAGGGACCCTCTCATAAGATAAGCAGATATTTTTTTTTTTTTTAAAGATTTTATTTATTTATTTGACAGAGATAGAGACAGCCAGCGAGAGAGGGAACACAAGCAGGGGGAGTGAGAGAGGAAGAAGCAGGCTCCTAGCGGAGGAGTCTGATGTGGGGCTCGATCCCACAACACCGGGATCACGCCCTGAGCCGAAGGCAGACGCTTAACCGCTGTGCCACCCAGGCGCCCCAAAGCAGATATTTCAACAGAAATTTTGCAAACCAGATGTGAGATATTCTAAGTGCTGAAGAAAAAACCTGTCAGCCAAGAATACTCTACCCGGCAAAGCTGTACTGCAGAACTGATGGAGATATAAAGTGTTTTACACACAAATGAAAGCTGATGGAGTATACCAGACTAGCCTTATAAGCAATGTTCAAGGGAGTTCTTCAAGTTGAAACAAAAGTATGCTAATTAATAACCTGAAAACATATGAAACTATAAAACTCACTGGTAAAGGTAAATATACAGTTGACCCTTGAATAATTCAAAGGTCAGGAACACTGATTCCCTGCATAGTGGAAAATCCATGTATAACCTCTGACTACCCCAAAACTTAACTACTAATAGCCTACTGTTGACCAGAAGCCTTACCAAGAACACAGTCAAGAAACACATATTTTATATGTTATACGTATTATATACTGTATTCTTACAATAAAGCAAGCTTGAGAAAAAAATGTTAAGAAAATCACAAAGAACAGAAAATCCATTTACAGCACTTTATTGTATTTACTGAAAAAAAATCCATTTATGAGCAGATCTGCACAATTCAACCTGTGTTGTTCACAGGTCAACTGTAGTTAAATTCAGAATACTCTAATATTGTAATGGTGGGGGGTGAGTCACTTATAACTCCAGTATAAAGTTTAAAAGAAAAATACCATTAAAAGTAACTAACTACAATAATTAATTAATGGATACACAATACAAAAAGATGTAAATTATGACATCAAAAACATAAAACGTGGAGAGGAGATGTGTAAAAATGTAGAGTTTCTGTATGTGTCCAAAGTTAAGCAGTTATTAGTTTCAAATAAGGCTATTATAAGATGTTTTATATAAGCTTCATGGTAACCATAAAGCAAAAACCAATAGTAGATACAACAAAAGATAAAGATATGAAAGCACATTACTATACAAAAAAAATCATCAAATCACAAAGAAGGAAGAAAGGAACACATGAACTACAAAACAGAAAATTAGCAAAACGGCAAAAGTAAGTTCATACTTACCAAAAATTACTTTAAATTATTTTTTGTACACTAACAACAAATCATTGGAAAGAGAAATTAAGAAGACAATCCTTTTTTTTTTTTTTTAAAGATTTTATTTATTTATTCGACAGAGATAGAGACAGCCAGCGAGAGAGGGAACACAAGCAGGGGGAGTGGGAGAGGAAGAAGCAGGCTGATAGCGGAGGAACCTGATGTGGGGCTCGATCCCGTAACGCTGGGATCACGCCCTGAGCCGAAGGCAGACGCTTAACCGCTGTGCCACCCAGGCGCCCCTAAGAAGACAATCCTATTCACAACAGCAATAAAAAGAATAAAATACTTAGGAATAAATTCAACCGAGGAGATGAACAATCTATACACTAAAAACTATAAAGATATGGATGAAAGAAATTGGAGAAGACATTAATAAGTTGAAAGATATTCCATGTTCACGGATTGGAAGAATTAATATTGTTAAAACGCCCACACTACCCAAAGTGGTCTACAGATTCAATGCGATCCTATCAAAATTCTAATGGCATTTTTCACAGAAATAGAAAAGACAATCCCAAAATCCATACGGAACCACAGAAGACCCAAAATAGCCAAAGCAATCCTGAGAAAGAACAAAGTTGGAGCATCACACTTCCTGATTTTAAAATATATTACAAAGCTATAGTAATCAGAACAGAATGCTATTGGCACAGAAACAGTCACACAAATCAATAGAATAAAGAGCTCAGAAAAAAGCCCACGCATAAACGGTCAATTAATTTTCAACAAAGGAACCAAGAATATACAACAGGGAAAGGACAGTCTCCTTAGTAAGTGGTGTGGGGAAAAGTGGATATCCACAGGCAAAAGAATAAAACTGTACAATTATGTTATACCATAAAAAAAAAAAATCAATTCAAATTGAAGACTTGAATTAAGACCTGAAACTGTAAACCTCCTAGAAGAAAACACAGGGGGTAAAGCTCCTGGACATTGGTCTTAGTAGTGATTTTTTGGATTTGACACCCAAAGCAAAGACAATAAAACCAAAAAAAATAACACCAAACTAAAAAGCTACTGAACAACAAAGGAAACCATCAACAAAATGAAAAGGCAACCTGTAAAAAGGGAAAAGATATTTGCAAACCATATATCTGAAAAGGGGTTAATATGCAAAATATACAAGGAAGTCATAAACTCAAAAGCAAAAAAACCAAACAACATAATTAAAAAATGGGTGAAGGACTTAAATAGACATTTTTCTGAAGAAGATATACAGGTAGCTAAGAGACACATGAAAAGATGCTAAACATCACTAATCATAAGGCAAATGCAAATCAAAACCACAGTGAGATATCACCTCACACTTGTTAGGGTGGCTCTCATCAAAAACACAAGAGATAACATGTATTGGCAAAAATACCCTTGTACACTGTTGGGAATGTAAAATGATAGAGCCACTATGGAAAACAGTATGGAAATTCCTCAAGAAATTAAAAATAGAATTACCACATGATCCAGCAATCCCACTTCCGAGTATATATTCAAAGGAAATGAAATCACTATCTCAAAGAGATATGTGTACTCTCATGTTCATTACAGCATTATTCACAATACCCAACATATGGAAATATCCTAAGTGTTTGTTTTTTTTTTTAAAGATTTTATTTATTTATTTGACAGAGAGAGACAGCCAGCGAGAGAGGGAACACAAGCAGGGGGAGTGGGAGAGGAAGAAGCAGGCTCCCAGTGGAAGAGCCTGATGTGGGGCTCGAACCCATAACGCCGGGATCACACCCTGAGCCGAAGGCAGTTGCTTAACCACTGCGCTACCCAGGCGCCCCTCCTAAGTGTTTGTTGATGGATGGATGGATGAAGATGTGGCATAAATACAAACACAAAGCAATATTATTCAATCTTTAAAAAGAGGGAAATCTTATTATTTGCAACAACACGAATCAATCTGAAGGCATTATGGGAGGTAAAATAAGCTAGAAAGAGAAAGACAGATACTGCATGGTGTCACTTATACGTGGAATCTAAAAAAAGAAAAAAATGTCAAACTCATAGAAACAGAAGGTAGAAAAGTGGTTGGAGCTAAGTGGTGGGGGAAATAGGGAGAGGTTGGTAAAAGGATACAAAATTTCAGTTTTAAGTGAATAAGGTCTGAGGATCTAATGTATAACATGGTGACCATAGTTGATAATATTGTACTGTGTAATTGAGATTTGTTAAGAAAGCAAACTTAAGTGTTTTCATCTCTGACCCAAAAAGGTAAAAATACGGGGTGACAGATGTGTTAATTAACTCCATGGTGGGAATCCTATCACAATGTATACATATATCAAATCTTACCTGTACACTACAAATATCTTACAATTGTATTTGTCAATTACAATTCAACAAAGCTGAATAAAATTGCTCCTTTATAAAGACCTTAATTTCCTAATTCCTACACATTTAACACTTACATCTCCATAGGTACACAGAATACTGAATAAATAGGTAGCCCAAGAAGGGAAATCATCAATAATTACTTATTTCACAGTCTTTTTATGGATGTTCTCAAAGCTTAGTGTGTTAGAGAAAAGGATCAACTGATGAAAACTAGGCCTCTTTAACATTAGGTGTGAAATGAGGAGTAATACCATACTGATCTTCAGGTGAGGGCATGAGGAACATCAGCTGAGTGAAACAAAAAAAGAAAAGCAGGTTTACTCTGGCAAAGTTCCCTAAGACCTCCCTAAAAGGTCTGTTTTGGAGGTAAGTAAAAATAAAAGTCTTCTCTAAAACTTTATGATCTCATGTAACTACCATGAGAATAAAAATGTAGAATATGCCCTTTCAAATCTCTCATAATCAACATCAAAAAGCTTTAAGAAGCAATTAAGTGATGTTATGCAAAAACAAACAAACAAACAACAACAACAAAAAAAACAGCAAAAAACCAAAAAACTTGGGGCGCCTGGGTGGCTCAGTTGTTAAGCGTCTGCCTTCAGCTCAGGGCGTGATCCCTGGGATCGAGCCCCACATCAGGCTCCTCCGCTATGAGCCTGCTTCTTCCTCTCCCACTCCCCCTGCTTGTGCTCCCTCTCTCGCTGGCTGTCTCTATCTCTGTCGAATAAATAAATAAAATCTTAAAAAATCCCCCGAAACTAAAAAACTAGAAAATCTTGGCTTTTGGAATTTTCATTTAAAAAAGTAAAAAAAATACTAACAACATGTTTGTTACCATTAATGCTGACCGTAATCACCAAGTATTAATTCAAATAAATTCTTTAAACATCTAGTCTGTAGTATGAGATTTCTTTTGCGATTTAAATTTTAATAGAATATACATATTTTGAACATAAGTAACTTGTCTTACTAAAGGCTTTTCAAATATAACTTTCACAGTAATTTCATAAAACTGCTGTTAAAAAATCAAACCATCTTAACTATTTGGGTATTAAAAACATGAATCTAAACAACAAAAAGGAAAAAAAATCAGATTATTCTAAAAATAAAATAATAAAATCTGTCAAAGCTTATGGAATAAAACCAAAGCTATTAAGAAGTGAAACTATAGTTAATTTTTTTATTAGGGAAAAAAAAATGAAAAAATAAATTGGCATTCAATATAAGAATTTAGAAAAATATGAAAGTGTCCTGGAAAGACTAGAAGAAATAAGGAGAAAATTAGAAATAAACCAACTGGAAAAGAAAAAAAAATGACTTAAAAATAGATCTAAAAAAGTTTTTTGGGAGATAGTAGTGACAGGAGTTGGAGCAAAAAAACCCCCCAAAAAACAAAACAAAAAACCAAGAAAACTTCTGTCAAACCTAGAAAAGGAAATTCAAAAAGCAAAAAGTAAAAAATAGAGAAATTGTCCAGATCTCAAAAATTTCTCTATACTTTTACATTTTAATATCAAAAGATACACAAAAATTATAAATTATAAATTATACAATGTCAAATGTTAAAAATTTAAGAAATCATCATGAAATAGGTCTGCAAAATACTTAAATTCAAAATTGAAGCAGTAAAGAGAAATCATGAAAGTTTCTTTAGAACTTCTGAGGAACAGAGAATATCCATAGAATACTTAAGATGAAATGGTATCAAATTCATCTTATAAGCACCTGATAACCCAGGAACAAAACCACAAAAACAAACACCAATAAACAAAACCCTATGGAACAGAGGTTGCAAAGTAGCAACCTGCAAATTTTATCATGCAAAATGTTTTCTCTCTCTACACAGTATTCTTAGAAGTTCTGAATGAGTCACTAACATTTAAACAGTAAATTAAAAAAAAAAAAAAGAGGGGCGCCTGGGTAGCACAGTGGTTAAGCATCTGCCTTCAGCTCAGGGCGTGATCCCAGCGTTCTGGGTTCGAGCCCCACATCGGGCTCCTCCACTGGGAGCCTGCTTTTTCCTCTCCCACTCCCCCTGCTTGTGTTCCCTCTCTCGCTGGCTGTCTCTGTCAAATAAATAAATAAAATCTTAAAAAAAAAAAAAAAAGAAAAAAAATCAAAACATTAAGTAAAAATACCTCTAGAAGTACTCACAAAAAAACCAGTAACATTAGTTACCTCCAGGGAGGGAAAAAGACTGGGTGGTTGGGGGCGGGGGAATCTTTTGCATTTTGAATTATGCAAATATAAAGCCAGTTCAAAATAAACAGTAAAAATTTTTACTCAAAGTCTCTATTTGAGAGTCTGTTAAAAGGCAAAGGCTTCAGTAGCACTAGACTGCATCCCTGAAAGGCAGTTTAAGTGGGCAGCTGCTACCCCTTTTGGAGGACAGCTCCTGCTATATGTGGCAGGCCCACCACTACTTCCTGTGCCCCTCACACCAGCTAGTGGTCACTTGCCATTTATAGTCACATATTTACTCTTGCTTTTCTTAGAGCAAAGAGTTTAATGTGAAACTTTTCAAACTCTCCAAACCCATCTCTCAATCTAGTAGGAAAATGAAAGAAAGACCAAAAGGATTGTGTGTTTCAAGGAAAATGGGGAATATACTTCCTTTTTGAAGAATGGCATGATACACTCAACCTGCTGTCTTATGTAGCTGCCAGGCAGCTTAACTGTGGTGTAGTACTTAAAATACTCATATAGTTTATGTATAGAAAGAAATGGACTTTTTTCATATCATCTGTGGGAAAATCTCAGCACTGGTGTATCAGGTATGACAAATCAAATGTTGTCTTTCTGACTGACATTATATTCTGCAATAAATACTACCAATAGTTCTGTCCCTGTAAGAGATTTGACTGGCTCACTCCTACTCAAATGAAATGAATACTTTGGAAACTCACTTGACAAGGGATCTGACACACTTTCTTATGTTGAACTTAATTTACAGATATGTAAATCATATCTAAAATCATATTCCCACATTATGTGGTTAAAAATTCATTTTAGAATTCTACATATATCTTTGGAGTAGTTATGTTGAATACATATTTAAAAACCACAGTACAAAGGTTCTGTCCTTGTTTAGAGAAACCAATTTTTTAAAATAATATTTATTTATTTGACAGAGAAAGCATACACATGTGCACAAATTGGGGGAGGGGCAGAAGGACGGGGAGAGGGACAAGCAGATCCCTGCTGAGCGTGGGCTTGATCCCAGGATACTGAGATCATGTCCTGAGCCAAAGTCAGACACTTAACCGACTGAGCCATCCAGGCACCCCTAGAGAAACCTATTTTGTGAGTAGATATTTTTCATGATGAAAATGAAAAAAATGAAACATTACTCCTAGTTAAAGGGTTAAAAATTTTTTTTTAAGTTTTTATTTATTTATTTGAGAGAGTGAGAGGGAACATGAGCAGGGGAGAGGCAGAGGGAGAAGCAGACTTCTTGCTGAGTGGGAAGCCCAACTCGGGGCTTGATCCCAGGACCCTGGGATCATGACCTGAGATGAAGGCAGACGGTTAACCAACTGAGCCACCCAGGCTGAATTCTATACCAAACATAACTCAAAATGTAAAATCTGACACTGACATTATGGAACAGAAGAAAAGGGGTTTCAAGGTTCCAAATCTGGAGAAATTAGTTGTGAAAGAAACATTAATTATTAAATATTTCTATTTGTAAATTTGCTATTTGTTTCAAGCTGGAATTTAAAATGTAACCTCCATTATCAGATATTTGTATTTTTATACTGAGTTCAGACTGATATTTTCTGACAGCTGTGTTTTCCTATACCTGACAACTTTACTCACGTTTGCGCCTGGCCCCTACAAGTAACTGCTAGAGCGTGTAACCTCTCCCACACGGTGCCTCAGGCTATGAAGAAAAGGAAGGTAATATTAACCTCTTTCCGAGGAACACTGTGTATGATTACATTACCTTGGAATAAAGTTAAAGTACTGGAAGTTTTGGTTTAGAAGGTATTTTTCTGAGTAAATGAATCAGATATATTGTGGTATTTTATCATTCTAAGTTCAAACATTTGAGTCAAAAAGGAATAATGCTCTTATTTCTTTGAGCATGTCTCAGGAGTTGTTTTTTTTTTTTTTTAAAGAGAGAGAGAGAAGTAGCCTCTGCTTGTAAAGTTACAACCTCGGATAAGGCAGACCTTCAAGGAAGGAGCAGGTCATGCTCCTGGACTGAAAAAGAAGGGAGGTAGGAGCAGTAAAGATAAGAAAAGGACCAAGCTGTGCCTCCAACTTATAATATGCTTCTTATTTGAACAATGCTAGAGATTCACCCATATGCCTCTCACTATCCCTAAACAGAAGCCCTGGGGCCTGACTGATAAGCAATGGTTCAGGAGATGCCACGGACAACTCATCACGCAGGGCTGAGAGAATGAGTTGGGAGGCCAGTAGCACTTTTTTTTTTTTTTTAAAGGATTTTACTTATTTATTTGAGGCAGAGAGACACAGAGAGAGAGAACACGAGCAGGGGGAGAGGGGCAGTGGGAGAGGAAGAGCGAGAAGCAGACTACCCACTCAGCAGGGAGCCCGACATGGGGCTTGATCCCAGGACCCTGAGGTCATGACTTGAGCTAAAGGCAGACGTTCAACTGACTGAGCCACCCAGGTGCCCCACTAAGGCACTTCTTAGACCACTGAAACCAAAAAGCAGAACCATCCTCCTTTAAAGCATTTGATATCAAAAGGGGTTACTTTGTTCAGACAATATGGTTAAGGTAGAGAAGCCTGAAATACACCATCGACTCCTTCCTGCTAACCCACGTAAATAAGGTGAAAAAAAAATAATCACAGAAAATTAATGTATTAAAAGAATAATTCTTCATAACCAAATGAGGTCTATCTCAGGAATACTATTCCACATTAGGAAATAATCAATAATTTATCACACAACTTTAAGACAAATATAAAGGAAACCATAAGCCTGCCTTGCAGGTGTCCAGAAAATACATCTGTAAAGACTCACCACCTATTTCATATTAACACAGGAAATGTGAGGAAAAGAGAATGTCAATATGAGATAGAGAATCTACTTCTTTTTTTTTTTTTTTTTAAGATTTTATGTATTTATTTGCCAGAGAGAGCGAGCGAGCACAAGCAGGGGGAGCAGGCAGAGGGAGAAGCAGGCTCCCCACTAAGCAGGGAGCCCCAGGTGGGACTTGATCCCAGGGCTGTGAGATCATGACCTGAGCCGAAGGCAGACACTTAGCCAACTGAGCCACCCAGGTGCCCCAACTATTTCACCCAATTACCAGCAATTACATTTTTGTTAAACGACTAATAAAACATTCCTCTAAAAAAGAGAACAAAAGAAGGAAGTTCTGACCAAGGCAACCAAATATATATAAAAAAGTGAGGGATACACATTTGAGAGAGAAAATATCACCACTCAGAGGTATAACCCTCTCCCAGAACTCTTGGCCCACCCCAACTACCACCCCCCATTTTCCTGCTGCCCTTATAGCAAAACTTCTCAAGAGAGTTCTCTGTACTTGTTGTGTCCACAATCCTACCTTTTTTTTTTTTAAAGATTTTTTATTTATTTATTTGACAGAGATAGAGACAGCCAGTGAGAGAGGGAACACAAGCAGGGGGAGCGGGAGAGGAAGAAGCAGGCTCCCAGTGGAGGAGCCTGATGTGGGGCTCGATCCCATAACGCCGGGATCACGCCCTGAGCCAAAGGCAGACGCTTAACGACTGAGCCACCCAGGCACCCCCACAATCCTACCTTCTATTCTACATTAAACTTACTCCAGTAGTGTGTTTCTCTCTATAACTCCACTAACACCACTATGACTAGGCACTTGCACATTGCCAAACCCAGCAGTCAGTCTTCTGGCCACACCTGCTGGGCCTCCAGCAGCACAGGGCAGATATCTTTCCCTCCCTGACGTGGACAATTTTACTTTGTCTGCTGGTTCTCATGTCTCCTCACTGGCTAGTCCTAAATCCCCTGTGCCACATCCCCTTTCAGCTTGTAAATGTCCAGAGGCTCTGGACCCTGTCCCGAGGTCTCTTCTCTTTTGTGGCTCTATTTCGTCCAGTCATGGCTCTAAGCGGCACACAGGCACTGATGAATGCAGATCTCCAGCTCAGAACTCTCTCCTAAAATCCAGACTCACATGTCCAACCACACTGTACTCCTGCCCCTGCAGCCAGAGACATCCATGCTGTGTTTATTAAAAGTTTTAAAATTTGGGATTTACTCCTAAATTTTATTCTAAGGAAATTAAGGATGTTCACAAAGCCACAAAGACTGCTTTTTATAAAATCAAAATAACCTATGCAACTAAAATAAAGAATTGGTTTTATAAATTACGGTATGTCAATACAATCAAATACCATGGGGGAACAAGATCTTCAGTTTGAGATTTCAACAAATTCTGGAAGCTGGAAAAGAGAGGTAACTGTCTTAAAGCAGATGAAGTTTGAGATAACCAAGGAGAAAGCAAGGTGGTCTGACGTACACAGAATCCCAGTGTGGCCCAGGCCTTGGAAGCACCAAGCACCACAGGAAGGGAGGCTGAAGCAGAGACGTGAAAGCAGGATGACTGGTAGAGAGGATAGATGCAGAGTGACTGGATTCCCCAAAGCCCTCCCCCTCACCCAGACAGGAGGCCACCAGCACCTTCTCCCATACTCAGGGATGGGAGGTTTGGACCAGTTACGGGATGTGGGTACAAAGCTACCGCACAGGGCAGGAGTGGGCATGGTGCTGAAAGCAGGTGGAATAAGGGAAAGTGCACATATTAAGAAATAGGAACCTTGAGGCTCCTACTCTCAGAAGGCCAGAAACCAGACATGTCCTTCTCGAGCAAGAGATCAGAGGATTCCTTCCGAGAAAAAAAAAAAAAATACTGCTAAGAAGAGACTTCCAGACACTAAGGTGAGAAAGGCAGTGGGCATAGCCATGGGTGAAGAAAGAGCTTGGGTTCTGGAGGCAGACTGCCCACGCTCCAGTCCCAGCTCCACCACTTATGCACTTCACCTCTTTGGAAACCTCTTAGTTTCCTCACCTGAAAATGGAGATCATGGTGCCTACCTCATGGTGCCGTTGTGTGGATTAAACGTCTTAAGGCAAGTAAAAGTTCAATCATTTCCTCCTCCTTCCCTGTGAGAGGGTTACACATCCCCACCCATTGCCACTGCGACGACTCTGCCTCTCTGCAGGTGGAGTGGATTTCCTCGCCCCACTGTCAGCCTGGCCCTGTGTCTAGCTTTGGCCAACCGCATGTGAATACACTGAAGCACACCATATTGAAGCAGACGCTTTTTAAAGCCATGCATGTTCTTGCAAGCTCTCTCCTTCTTTCCCCTCTGCCATGAGAAATGCATGTCCCAGGGAGCTGCTCCTTTAGCCTGGGTCCTGCAGTGGGAAGCACGGGGAAGACCTACAGCCACCTTCAGCTGCCCGCATGAAAAGTGAGAAAAAATTGTTTTACTATAGAAAACCACTGAGATTTGGGGCTTGCTTGTTACTGTAAGAAGGTCAACAAACTACAAAGACAACTCTATTTTTAAGTTCTCAAAAGTCTATACTTTAGAAATACCTGGGGAGTGAATCTTTAACAACATTCTTAATCCTAAGAATATATTCGACCTGAATTCAAGCAATTGAGAAATGTACCATTTGTGATATCTAAATGTCAAGGCTCTATGACCAGTTAATGAGGGAAGAGAACTTACGTTAATTGATCACTTACAATATGCTACACATGGTATTTCACTTAATCCTTGTAACAACCCTGTAGAATAAGTTATAATACTCACTTAAAAGGTAAGTATTTTCACCCTCCTAATAAGAAGAGACAGAGAAGGTTCAGGAAATTAAGTGATTTGGAATAAAGTCTACTCTGGAACTATTAGCACCATGAGCCTTCCAGTTCAGGTGGGTCTGTCTCCAAACCCACTCACTCCACCATGGCCTTGCTACTGTTATACTACATGTCTTATCCTCCATGACCCACCCCCAGCCCTCAAGCACCTAGCACAATGCCTGGCATATTGTAAGCGTCCCCCCCCCCACCAAAAAAAACCTTCTTGAATTAAACGGCAAAGAAAACCACCCAAAAAACAAAAATACCCCAATTTCCTTTCTACGGTGTACACCAAAATAGTTAAAAGAGATAATCTTTCAAACTATAGACAATTTAAAAGAAAACAGTATTAAATGTCTGTCATACATCTGAACAGAGATGGAATTTATAAACTTAGAAGCAGTTGAAGAAATCAGAGTGACAGACAACAGATTTAAATAAATAAATGAAATTTCTGTATGTCAAGTCCCCTCCTTCCCTCAGAAGACCAAAATTAAACAGTAAACTACAGGCCTTAGAAGAAGATTGCAGTAAATTATAGTTAATATACTGATTATGTAAAACATTTGTACAAAAAAATTAAAAAAAATACTAAGATTTACATAAATAGGCAAAGCATATCAAACAAGTAGTTACACAGAAGGAAATAAAAAACTGAATAAACATTTAAGAGATAATCCTCTAAGTATCAATAAAATACAAAGACCTATTGTTTCTCAAAAATCAAATGGACAATTTATTACTTTAAATGATAAGACTCAGAGTTGGCAAGGGGATTTGAGTATTAGTAAGTTCAACTCTTTTAGAAAGTATTTGAAGGTAAAAATAGTCTAATGCTATTTACATTCTTCAACCCAGTAAATTTTACAATGGGAATCCATCCCAAATATGGTAAAAGTTGATGTCCAAAGATGGACATCACTGTTTAGCAGAGAGGGAGCCCAACCTAGTGTCCACGATAGGATGAAATAATGTATTGGTGCCTTTCCTTTCCTAGGATATTGAGAATCTATTTAAAATTGTGTTTATGAATATTATACAGTAATATGGGGAAAGAAACTGGTTATATTATATAAAGAAATAAAATTCAAAATTCTACATACAGATTGGAATAGTTAGAAATGTTACAAAACACAACAGTGGTTGCCTTTTGGTATTTCCTGAATTTTCTTTCATGAATGCTTATTATTTTAATAATAGAAAATATACATTTTAAAGGAATACAAATAATCTTAGGGGAAAAAAGAAAACATTAACAATTTGAATATCTTTGAAAGTCTCAAAATACCTTGTTACGTGAGCGGAGAGAAGCAGAACGGTGTACTGGTTAAAGAGCTGACTCGGGACCTTGGGTTAGCTCTACCACTAACCACATGATTGCCAGGAAATTATTCATTTCTCTGTACCTTGGTGTATTCACTCATAAAATGCAGATAAATAAAAGCACCTGCCTCATAGAGTTGTTGGTGAGTATTCAATGAGTTAATCCATGTAAAATACTTAGAAACAGTACTTTGCACATAGTAAACATGCAAATATCCATCAGCTTTTGCTTACATCTTTTTTTTTTTTTTTATTAATAATGATTTTTTATTATATTATGTTAGACACCATACAGTACATCCCCGGTTTTCGATGTAAGGCTCGATGATTCATTAGTTGTGTATAACACCCAGTGCACCATGCAATATGTGCCCTCCTTACTACCCATCACCGGTCTATCCCATTCCCCCACCCCCCTCCCCTCTGTAGCCCTCAGTTTGTTTCTCATAGTCCATAGTCTCTCATGTTTCATTCCCCCTTCTGATTACCCCCCCTTTCTTTATCCCTTTCTTCCCCTACTGATCATTCTAGTTCTTATGTTCCATAGATGAGAGAAATCATATGATAGTTGTCTTTCTCTGCTTGACTTATTTCACTAAGCATTATCTCCTCCAGTGCCGTCCATGTTGTAGCTTTTGCTTACATCTTAAAAAATATACTGGAAAGAACTATTTTTTGCTAGGAAACTGATAAATATGTATCACTGGTGCCAGTAATAAAAAATTCAATTTTCCTTATTCATTAACACAAGCTCAGAAAATATTTAATGAAAATATTATTTCAGTACCAAGGGGCTATTTCCTAAATTCCAAGTCTGATACTACTCCTAAAATAAATAAGAAAAATACAGAAGTATTACCTTATTGATATCATCTGCTGTAAATCCACTTTGTTCTAAGAGTTCTCTGATTGCTTCTATACATTTATTAAAAAGCGGAGAACAGAGAAGTTCAAATCTTGCTCTGTACACACACACACACACACACACACATACACACAGAGGAAAAGACAGAGAGAAAAGGCTTAGTACAATTAAGACAATTTTTCTTGTGAAGAGTAATGCCAAAACCTAATGTGATGGTTCTCTTAAAAATAGGTTTATGATCAGAACAAGATACTTAATACGCAACATTATAATACCATGGGGTGGGGGGAAGGGACATCTAAGTTATTCCTCTGCAAATGTATGAAGACATTCAATGTCAAATTCAGAAGACTCTTACCCATGGCTTACTTGGAGGCTTTCAAAAAACCTAAAAATAAATACAGTGTATGGCATTCTCAACAAAGTCACAGATTCAAATCAAACCATCATTTGGAAGCTTTTGCTATTTTTGATGTTAAAAGTTTAAAAACCTATTTTTCTTTATAATGTGAGACTATGCTGTACATAAGTTTAGTTCTCTTGCTCTGAAGAGCCTGAATACTAGCATATAATTTTAAGAAAGATCTAGGTTTATGAAAAATGTACTCCCTAATTTCATACTAAACTTAAATGCAAATGACTGATTTTTAAATTTATTTGTGCTATCTATATATACCTGATAGTTGAAATCTTTGTGATAAAGGCAAAATTTCCTTAATGAAAAATTACATATTCTATTTCATTCCTAATAACTAAGCACTAATATGCAAGCATATATTGAGTACTTGGACAAACTCAGCACTAAGTTAGGAATTCTAGAAACAAAAATACGCAACACTCTGCCCACAAAGAGATTTCAATTTAACAGCTTTTAATCTTTTGGGTTATAGTTTGAAATCTCTCTTACTAGAGCTAGTGCAGTACTAATAGAACTTTCTGTGAGCCACCAGGCTTCTGAGACTATTGAGCACTTTAACTGTGGCTACTGCGATTGAGAAATTTAATTTTTATGTTATTTATTTCTAATTAATTACAATTTAAATAGCCACAGGTGGCTAGTGGCTATTGTATCGGGCATGCAGAGCTAGAGTCTTTAGGAAAGCCCAGGGAAATAAGGAAGCTAAACTACAAGGACCAAATAGTGAATTTAACGAAATGTAGTCAGTAGAATCCTAAAAATAATACTGTAATTCTGGAAATTTTTACTATGTTTCTAAGTCACCTGTTAGGTTGTTGGGAAGTTTAAATAGTGAACCATTGGTAGCTATTATTACATTAATAATATGCAAGGCAAAATGATAGGGCAATGTCCTCCCTTTGGATTCTCTGGGTATAGGTGTAATCATCTGTAACCAACATTTTGGATTATGTAAAAGATAAAGGAATTTAAAACAATTTTATGCACATTAAACCTGTGTTTACTAAATCAACACTATCAAAATTTAAAATGTTGACAATGGGTGAGTGAGGCAACAGACAGACATCGATCTTTGGTAGAATGTGATAGAGAGTGTGAACTCAGGAGTCAAACTTACGGGGTTTGAATACCTGTCCATCACTAATATTACACATACTTACTGTGTAACCCTGGGCAAGGATGAAACTTCTCTGTTTCAGCTTCCTCATGTGTAAAATAAGGAAAACAATACTACTACTTACCTCATTTTGTTGTTATGAGGATTTGCTGAGTTAATATATATTACTACTTAGATTACAGCCTGCCATGTTAACTATTTAGAGTAAGTACCACTGAAACACGAGCAAACCCCACATAAACTTTAGCAACAACAAGCCTTTCTTTGAAAGATCTAGGATGCCTTTTTCACACACGGCTCTTTGTAGCTGTCACTATTAGGGCAAGCAATCACAATCGATGCCAGTACTTTGGGAGCAGTTACTTAACAAGAACTGGACCTCAGAATAAAGGCAGGAAAGCTCTCCTTTTACAGATGGCTAATAAATCTCAAAAGAACAAACAAAAAACCCTAAGCGAGAAAATTACACCTAAAAATATAAATATATTTGGAATTAAAAATTTTTTTTTGAATTTCATTTTTACCTGGACACGTTGCAGTCAAAATCTTGACCTTCATATAATGAGTCAAGGAAACAATTGGCACTTCCTAAGGTTGATAAAGAATGCTTTGCAATGTCAGCACTGTTCATCAACTTCATCATGGCTCGGGCGTTCCCTCTCACGTCATGTCTGAAGGATCTAAATCAAAAATATAGTCTTTGGAGCTTAAAAATTCCTAGGCCATTTATATATAAATTCTCATTAGATTCTATAAATTAGAATTTATAAAAACTCAAATATGGATAATGACAAGCTCATAAATATTAATATCAGATTTTAGTAACTAGGTTCAAACCCTCCAAAATTTCTGAAGAAATTCTTTGCAATTAAAAGAAGGGTCTCATCAAGGAAAATAAATAACGAATATTTTTGATACTTGGAATTGCTAAATTCTGTGGCCATAATAATAGACTGTCCTTTGAAGAAAGTAGAGTAGCTGCCATCTTTTTGCAGATGTGACAAACAGAGGGTGAAGGAGATTTATGTGGCCAGGTCAAGTCTCCTATCTCTCTCTCCCTTTATAAATGCAATATAATCATGGTTTAATGGTAAAAAATGATCTGTCCAGCACTAAAAAACAAAACTAAAAGAGCTTTTTTTTTTTTTTAAGATTTTATTTATTTATTCGACAGAGAGAGAGAGAGCACACGTGCACAAACAAGGGGAGCAGGAGAGTGAGAAGCAGTCTTCCCACTAAGCAGGTAGTCTGACTCGGGGCTCCATCCCAGGAACCTGGGATCTGGGATCATGACCTGAGCTGAAAGCAGACGCTTAACCAACTGAGCCACCCAGGCACCCCTAAAAGGGCTTCTTTAAAGATATTTGATGCATATGTAAATGACAAATATGTAAAATTACCATTTCTCTATCTCCAAGACAAGTTCATTGTTAAAATTGCTTGGCTCTGTTTCTAAACATGTCTAATAACTGTTGGTAGTCAAATTAACAATGTCTTATCCTTGAGTTTAAAAACCTTCATAACAAAAAGCTGTATAGGTCTTTATGAAACAAGTGAGAACTTACCTCTTTTTCAAGACTTTTTTACCTAGTCGGTTTAGTCAAACTGAGGAAAATACTGTTTCAGCCAAAAATAAATTTTTTTTAAGAGCGGCAATGTCCAAAATATAACCTTTATCTATTTGGCTCATGATTTTGAATGGAATAATTACACCTAGGGACAAAACTTAAATCACTCCTTGTGCTAGCAGATTAGTAATTAAATAAATACTCCAAAGACACTAATTCACTAGGATGTGACTATAATGTAATGTAATCTTTATCAGATCTAAATTTTTAAAATTTGTTTAGAAGATGGTGAGCCCTCAGTGCCTGTACCCTCCTTTATCTAGACATAACAGTGGCACCTGAGGAATTAAGAATTCAAACTTGAGATCCAAGTTCATACAGTTCAACGTCTGGTGGGCCCTCACACTAAGTGAAAAATCTGAGCACACTGCACTGTGCAACTTGGCCTCTGCTTCCCTGTAAATGCTTGGAGAGGACATCGTAACTCTAGACATGAAAATATCCAAGGCACTGGAAAATAAAAACAAAAAACATGTCCTCCCTTGCAGCAGGGCAATTTAAAATAGAAAAAAAACAAAACACAAAACCCTGGAGAGAAACTTCAATCAAAACATCATCAAGTCCATTAATACTCACCTCTGAAACTCTGAAGCTAGATACTGTGCTAAGGTTTCTGTGAAATGTGTACCTCCAATGTTGTCATCAGTGTTTGTTGAAAGAACACGATATATTCCACTGTTCACTTCCATGACGCTGACAGATAAGGATGTTCCTCCAAGTTTAAACACCAAAATATTGCTTAAAAGAAAAATAACATGAATAAGTTATGAGGGAATCACACTGCTTTAAAGGCAGGTTGGACATTAGAAGTAACTTAGTTTAACCCCTAATCATAATAAGGAAACTCAAAATCTCACACAAGTCAACTTAGTTATCCACGGTCATCACTTCGTGCTGAATTAAGCCTAGAACCCGGACCTTCTGATTTGAAGTCAAAGTTTGTTTTTACTTAGTTGTACTGGTAAAATTGGATTTTTCTGAGTAACCAGAGTTTAAGGCACTAACTTTTCTTTTCTTTTTAAATTCTAATATAATTAACATAACGTGCAGGACACTAACCTTTCCAAGTAAGTAGAGATTTGTGATTATAGCAAATCATTAAGAGAATATAGAAATTTTATGTGCTAATATTAATCAGGTAACTACCAAAATAACACATTCTATAAAAATCAAACAAATGCAAAACTAGAAGCTAATTTCTGATATTCTATACTTATCTAGTTCACCTAAAACTGATTCCCTACTGATTTATACATACTAGTTTTTTTAAGTGTGAGATATGAATAAGGTAAAACAACTATGGAAAATGAACACTTCTGTATTAGTCTCCCTAAAGGTGCCCGTGTCGGTTCTATTAAGACAAGTTTCAACAACTAAATTAGATGTCTTACTATTTCATCATCAAAAGATGCCTTAAATCCTATACTGGATTTTCCCCCATCTCCTGCCACGAAAAATGTAAATAAAAGTACGGTCTCTAAACATGTTTAATAATTGGAATTGATAGAAAAATTAACAGTACCCTAGCCTGAGCTACATTTTGGTCAGGCTTGTAAATTTCAAATCTTCCTCCAATGAAGAAAGATACATGAAGGATAAGAGAAGGGCAGGAAAGCTCAATCTTCTCTTTCATTATGTCCTTTCTCTGCTCTCCTAGGATGTCTTTCTCATCTATTTGAAGATCTCTAGGTGAGTTTCAGCATCTTTTTATTCATAAAGACTTTATGTAACAATCCCTACTGATTTAAGTGTGGTAATCTAAAATGTTTTCTGCACTGAAAAGCTTAAAGCTGCAAATATGGTTTTTACCTTTTTCCAGTGGGGCAGTCTTGTCCAATTCCATAAGCCAGAAGAGCTGCGGATGGTTCATGGATTAACCGCAAAACATTAAACCCAGCAGCTCTGGCTGCTTCCCTGCGGACAATTTGCTTTCAATGAATTTAATATCACAACATGTTCAAGTATTTTCTTGACAAAAAAAATAACATGTGATATACTAAGTAAGGAAAAGGAAAGCTCTCAAAAATGCCCATGCTTATAAACTTAAGAGATTAAAACAAATTTATAATACATTTTGGAACTTTCTGGTTTTTTTTTTTTTTAAGATTTTATTTATTTGACAGAGAGAGAGACAGCAAGAGAGGGAACATAGCAGGGGGAGTGGGAGAGGAAGAAGCAGGCTCCTAGTAGAGGAGCCTGATGCGGGGCTCGATCCCAGAACGCCGGGATCACGCCCTGAGCCAAAGGCAGATGCTTAACGACTGAGCCACCCAGGTGCCAAGGAACTTTCTGGTTTCTTTAACTTAGGGTCACAGTTTTAACATCCCACAAGTTCAAGTAAATAATGCAATTATTTGTCCCAGAAGCAACTCAGATGCTTGCAAAGTCCCATATGAAACTCTATCCTCAAGGCAAAGGTATGCATGCTTGCCAATTATATTTGCATAATGACCCATACAAACTAAACCCAACTTTTTGTTTAGATGTGAAGATCTAAGGTGAAGAAATTATTGCAAATATTTTCATTGCAAAAAACTGTATTTTTATGTAATTTCCATATAAACTTCGATTGTATGAAACCACGGCAAAGCAATTTACAAGCATCAACTTAACCTGGTAATTAAAAAATTTCCAATCAAAACAGCTAATAAGGTACAACCAATTTTGTGTTCTCTTGGCATTTCATAAAAGACAGGAAATATTAGTGATCATTACTAGACTTTTTACCATACTAATTACATATGTAAATATATGCATCTGTTTACAAATACAATTTTATTTCCTAAGGTATTTTCAAATACAATTTTACCTTTTACTACACTACATTATGAAATCTTTATTTCCTTTAAGCAAATAAGATTAACTTACCCAAGAGCATTTTTTTGCTTTTCTCCAAAATCAAATGGAACAGTAATAACTACATCATTTGCATCTGAGCCCAATACAGAATGTGCCGTTTCTGTGTATGAAAAAATATAAAAATAAATTCCAATGACAAAAAAAATGTCATGATACTTAGCAGTTTATTAATTTGTGCCAATGATCTTCTCACTAAAGATTTTCCAGTTCACCTGACTGCCCACCACTCATTTTCTTCTCTGGCTCTTTATTTATTTTCTTAATTAATTTTTTTTTAAAGATTTTATTTATTTATTTGACAGAGAGACAGCCAGCGAGAGAGGGAACACAAGCAGGGGGAGTGGGAGAGGAAGAAGCAGGTTCCCAGCAGAGGAGCCTGATGCGGGGCTTGATCCCAGAACGCTGGGATCACGCCCTGAGCCGAGGGCAGACGCTTAACAGACTGTGCTACCCAGGCGCCCCTTTTCTGGCTCTTCTAAATCGTGCAAAACTTCTTGTGGTTTTGGAAGTTTGTGGATGTGAAACTAGGTACTTTCCAAAAAGCCTGGTTCTTAGGCTTCAAAATTTCAACTACCTCCCAAATTAGACTGGTTCCATTAAGAATGAGCTTCTAATGCATCAATGTGAAGACAAGCAGCATGTTAGTTAAACACATTAAAAGGCTGTCTTTCATCCCACAAACTCATAATTCCAGAGCTGAAGTGAGCCTTATAAATAATCTACTCCAGAATTTGCCAAACTGTTCCACAGCATGCCACTCAGCTTCAAGCCTTCAGTGGAAGTGGTGATAAGCCAGACGTACTTCATTGGCCTAAATAACTGTTAATCTTGAGCAGAGAGATAAAATACTCACTCTTCACCAAACTTATTTGGACACTTCAATTTAGGAAGCTGTGAAAATGCTAACCTGGCCCAACTCATTAATGTTACTTCTAAGGAAACCAAAGTCGGGGAAGGAAGTCAGTTAAGGGTACACAGCCAGGTAGTGGCACAGTCAGGTCTAGTGTTAGGTCTCCTTCATCTGCTCAATCACCCTGCTTCTCTCCAGATCAAGAAACACCTCTAACTTTTTTTACAGTCAACTTTTAAATTTCTAGATGAAATTTGCTCAATACCTTTCATCTTACTAAATATCAGTCTGGCAACATCTTCTGGGTTAACAAACTTTGTTCCTTCTCCAGTATCTACTTCGTATCGTAACTTTCCATTTTTTTCAATGACCTATAAAGCAAATTTTAAGGGTGTTAAATGAGGAATAATTTTAATAAAAATACAAAGTTTCAAAATAATATAATAGGTTATGACCTTGGCAATTACTTTGTGTAACAGAGGGGTAATAACAGAACCATACTCACTAAACATTTACTTTCCGTGATGTATTTCTGAGCCTGCGGATCATCAGAGCTGTCCATAAAGATAAAGATAGTTAAATTTAAAATCAGTATTGTTGATGTGTAATATTTAAAGAAGACTATATTTTTCAATACCACTGAACAAATATAAAAATACAAAAAATTATCAAGTTGGTTGATATTAACAAATCATGATACAGAGGATAGGATTAAATGGATACAGTATTTACAATGGTTATAGTGACTCTATTAATCTTCACATTTGAAAGTAAATAACTCTTAGTTGTTCTGATTTTCTTATTAACAGATGCTATACATCTGGGGGTAATTTTTCATAATATCAGTGGTTTTATGTCATATACTCTCTTAACTATGATCTTGAAGACCCAATCACTGAGATGAAAAGGGCAAAAAAAAATTTCAAAGTAAGGGTAAACCAGAATATCTAACACCGTCTTTGTTTCTTGGCTTCTGAACATGAATCAACACCCAGTCAAAAAACTGAGCAAAAGTATGTACGTTATATATGGAAAGGTGAAATATACTGCAGGTAGATAGACCTATAACGTCCTATACAAAGTAAGTAGTAAATGTGTACGGCAGTGAAAAAAATTAACGATGGGTGCAATGTTGCTCAAAATACCAATTTGTGCAGACTACAAAAAGTTCGTATCTATTATTACAATACCTAAGTGGGGTTAATTTGGCTGGTATTATTTTAGACATAAGAGGCTCATAGAGAATCAATGACTTACAAGCTAATAACGGGCAGAGTCAGTACCCAGTATTCTCCAGCAGGCTAGTGTTGTTTGCACTTTACCAGCTGCCTCCTAGTAAGAATGTAAATGACTAAAGTACTTCTGTCCCTTTGAGCAGTGATAGGAGTCTTTGATCCTTGGCTTAATTTCATCTAGAAATTAAAGTAAACCCTTTCAGTTAACCCTTCTTCCAAGGGGCTATAGCTGTTCCATTCAGAGATCAATTTTAATAAGAGGAGTTGAAAATTAATAGTGACTATCTGCTACAGTTATTGAACATCTGGGGACCCTAACCTGTGTAAATAAGAGGAAGACAAAAGGGGTTTAAGATGGACTAATGCGGCTCAGAAATCTGTCTAGAACACTTACAGATTCCCCATACTTCCTTCTCTATTACTGAAAAATTGATGGAGAGGAAAACAGGTAAGGAGCTTGCCCAAAGTCACATGGTAAATTCATGGCAGAACGGACTGGAATCCAGATCTTTAATACAAAGTTTAGTATTCTCTTCACCTAAGCCCTCCCTTCCTTTGTCTAAATCCAAATTTAGACTACATCCTGGACAACTATTTTAAGAATAAGAAAAAAAGATGAAGTCTACCCATAGTAATTTTTTTGCACCCATATTTCAGCATGACACTTACCAGCTGTTTTCTTCAGAACAGAATTCTAGTCTACCAGGACAATTTACCCTGTTATCTGTTAACTATCTGGAGCTATCTAAGACAAGATAATTTGCCAGGAAAGAGCCTATATCATGGAACCTAAAGAACTTTTAGAAATGAAAAATTATTTTTCAACTGCCCTGCAAAGAGGGCCATTCTCATGTGAGGACAGGAAGCACACACAGCTCTTAGGGCCAAATACAGGCAAGACCCTGGAGATGAGCTGGTAAAGAAAAAGCAAGCAGAGTGTGGAGGTGACGACAAATGGTCATGGATATCGCCAGAAAGTAGCGGACTGACCCACAAGTACATACAAGTAAAAACTTTATTTGTCCACACTAGGATTAAATCACTTAACAGAAACACAAAGGACGGTGGGAAGTTGGCATACACAGCACCTCATTTACATCATGGTCTTTAGGAGGCAGAGTGTTAACCCCACCACCGTATCACCACCTCTACAGGCAACGCCACTTTCTCTTCCTCGTCCTTCCTGAAATGTCTCTTGCACCGTCAGCAGGCTGTCGGACCTGGCACACAGCAGCACTAAAGTGCCCCAGGGTCTTCTTCCCCATTACTGTCACAACATAGTGCCTTCCGTGTCTGAAAGCGTTTTTACATTCATCTGTTCATTTGGCCCTCACAACATTCCTGTGAGGTAGGTAGGAGAGTTATTCGCTTCTCCCTCTGTAGATGAGGAACCTGAGTCACAGAATGGTAAAACGACCTGCCAAAGGACGGGCAGGTCCGAATGGCTGGGCCTAGAGCTGAGGCAGGATTTCTGAGCTTGTTCTCATTCGTATGTTCTCTGCTTAACAACATTTCACCTCTTTTTCTGTTTATTTCATTAAGAACTTTCCCTTTAATTTTATTCTCACGTTAAGGTTACTTCACCCAAAGATTTTCATAATACTACCTCCTGAATTTAACTCCACTTTTGCTCTTTAGCACTTCTCTGATCTCAAATAAATCCCTGCCTATGTACTTTGCTACCATTAATAGATTAATATAGTACAGGCCTAACTCTCCTTCAAGTACTTCCCTGTTTTTCCAGAAAGTCTACGTATCTACATTAGTGTTATCCAGTTATAAATGACACACATCCCTCCATATAAAGGCCTAAAACAATTGAGAAAATGCACATATATAGGTATATATCCATTTCACTGCCTTAATATATGCTTCTTTAAAGCAAGGAACCTATATATGGTGTAGTATTTATTTAAACTGAGTATATTAATAAATATTAATACTACAGGATGCTTCCTTAAAATACAGTTGTTACCAGTAATTCAAACATACAGTATGTAGCTGTGTCTGAAAACACAGCAATTAAAATTTCGCTCTGTCTTTTTTTTTGTTATGCCACTTAACATAGAATTTTTTTAGAATTGAAAAGTACTAGAAAAGTCATCTAGTACAAATCTCTCGTTTTAAAGAAACTGAGGCACAAAAAGGGCAAGTCATGTGCCCAACATCACAAACTGTGACAGGGTTAGAACCCAGTTCTAACTGGAGTCCAGTGTGTCCTACACCAGCTGCTTTCTACGTTCATCACCCGTTCATCAGAGCAGCTTGCTCACTTGCCATCTATTCATGGTTCCCAGTATATTCCCACTATCGTTTTGACTATTTCTCTACCTATCTGTATTGTCAGCTTTTAGGTAAGCACCCAAGCGTACAAAATATAAAACAAAATCTCTTCAAACATGCCCGCACTTGTTTTTTTTTCGTTGTTTTTAACCTGTAGACTGGAGGAAAGCCTTTTAAATTCCAAGGCTCCTATTTGTAGTTCATAAAGTACTAAGTAAACCACTTAAAAGCTTTAAGTTAGTTAGTTTAATCATGGCCAGTAATGGCATTCCTTCTAGAGTAAACTGGAAGTATGGCTCAACACCCTTGTTATCTCCTAGAGGAAGTGTGTATGTTTTGGGGGAAATGGGGAAGTGTTTGTTGAGGACTTTGTGCGTGAAAGGAGTTATCTACTGCAGGCAGTCTTTATTCACACCATCCTCAACTGTTTCCCAAGCTGTGCTCTTCCACCATATGCCATTAACAAGGGAAACTTTTGTCTACATAATATGAGAAAAAGTGACTTTGGAAAGTTCCCTAGAAGGAAAGTTTTCAAGGGCTTGACTTCTGTAACATACAAGACAGAAAAAAAGGCTAACAGAAAAGAATGAAATTAGCTAAAAGCATTTAGAGAACAGATTCTAAATTGTTTCCAAATGTTGTTCAAATGACACCCAACCTAAAGATACGTAATTATGCATATAAAGGGACCCAAATGATATGGAATGCAAAGAATTTACTTACATTAAATATTTTATAGAACAGCCATTACCTCATTATGAAGATTATCAATATGGATCATAACACACAACTGTGGCTCCCTGTCTGTTCTGAATTATATCCTTATAGTGATAAGACACTAAGAACTAGTAAAATGGAGGGAATGACGGTTTGACCATTGAGTGCTTACTAGTAGGTAGGTTATAGACACAGCAGTGAAAACATAAGAGAATAAGGTACAAATACATGTATCTATATTAGTCTAATGAGCTATATAGAGGGATTAAAAAAATGAAGATCTTACAAGAAGCAGTCAGATTAAACTAGTAAAGAGTCAAGCAATGAGGTCATGGTATACACCATAATTCTATAACTTGTCAACAAATGTGCCTTACCCTAGCCTTACCTTGGCCAAGGTCATATGCACGAATAACTTACATGTGTATAGTATGCAGTGCTTTTAAACTTTTAAACCCTTTCACATCTATTAGCCATTTGATCCTCACAACAACCCTGTGAGGTAGGCAGGTCAGGAGTTATTACCTAGCCCCCATTTTACAGATGAGGAAATTGGTGTAGAGGTAAACTAAACTGCCTCACGTCAGTGGGAAAGCCACAGCTAACTAGCTCTCTGGACTCGGCTCCATCTGTTTTCTATTAGACCACTCTTCACACATCCAAGAGGTCTTTCAGTTAGTGGAGAAGCTTGGGAAAAGCAACTAGCACGGATCTTCCTGCCACTCTGCGTTTTAATGGTTCATCCACTTTTTTTCCCGAAGGACCTGTAAAAGGAGCCAGGGTACCAAAAGGCAGGTGTTGGAACTGGGCTTCTACCAGTTTAGGAAAGAGACACTTGTGTAATCAATTCCTAACTTTTGGTATTTGAAATTAACCTTTGAAGCAATTTTTCAAGCCCTAGCTGAAAAGCACCGGTGGCCTCTTCCACTGCTGTTGCCAAGCGTCTGACTGCGATCACGGCATCCCTGCGGAGCTCGTTGGCAGTGTCTTGCTGGGCACTGGCCTCCTCACCAATAGCAATCAGCCTGTCCAATTTTTCTTCCTCACGCTTTGAAAGTTCTCGTGCCAACCTCCTGTTTTCTGCCAACTCAGCTGCAATAGTCCTGGCCACTGACCGCCTTCTTCGCCTTGCCCACCTTGGAGGGGGCTCACTGGTCAAAGGCCTATCCCCACCAGAAACAAAAGGAACTCCGGAGGAGATGACCGGAGGCCGCTGTGTGGAGGCCACCCCAGGAGTGTTTCGGCTGGTACTGGCGCAGGGACTGGGCTCACCGGACACACCCAGTCTGGTCATGGGGCTGCTCTGACAGGGAGCAACTGCACCTCTGAAAAGGTGGTGGGAACTGCTGTAGTTGGGGGTCCCTTGAGAGCACCCTGAAAAACAAAGCAACAATGTTGCAAAGAGGACATTCCTGCTATGGAATGCTTGGAGCCAGCAGCAGAGCTGAGAGACAATTACAAAACTCTGGTAGTTCCTGAAAAGGCCTCTTTCCACAAGGGGCTGGGAAGATTTCAATTCCTTGATCTGGACACTCTGGCCGACTGTAATCTTACCTTCAAAACCTCCCCGCTGACTTCCTAAACCCCTTTCCACGTAGCCAGCCAACCCAATCTCTATTCTCACATTCCTAAGCACCCACTATAAATAATGCTAAAACGAGTTTGGTTCAAAGAGTACTTTTTCCACATTTAAAAAGTTCTAATACCTTATATACCTAGAGTCATTGCTTCTGAAGACCTGGAGCCCTTTGTCTTACCAGAAGGCTTAAAAAACAGAAGGCATGGGGCAGAAATACAGACAATGTTGAAGAGAACACCATCCAAACATATAACTGCTGTTTAGAACCAAGTGACTCTGGCACCCCAATCCTTCACATGCTTGGGAGTTACCTGCACCCGAGGATTCATCCCAGGAGTCCTCAAGGTCACTGGTTTCTCGCGTCTGGTCACTGATTCTCAGTTGACAATCCTCATCTGATTCTTTAACTGTTTTCAAGATAGGCTGATGATCAGCTGCCTGAGTCCTTTTTGCTCTGAGAATGCTGGCTCCCTCTTCCCCTGGGGTGTCAGAGGCCACTAAGTTCTGATCACAGTGCTTGGCCCAAGCAGCATCCTCCATTAAGTTGTCTGGGTCAGTCACTATCTGATTTCGGAGAAGCTGATCCAACGTATCATAAAATGGACAGTGCGGTGGATCACCCATACTTGTGGCATGGGCAACATACGCCTTTAAATACAATGCCTTCAGAACTTTAAACTTGGAGCGACACTGACGTTCGGTGCGGCGGAAGCCTTCCTGCTGCATTCGCTTAGACACAGCCTGATAGACATCTGCATTATGATGCACAGTCTGGAGGCGCTGGATATACTCTGCCTCGCCTAGTATGGAGAGAAGAGTTCGTGTCTCCTGTCTGGACCACCGGATGCCCGCACTGCTATTGGCACTGGCCATAGTGGATTGGGAAGGAAGGCTAGCTGCAGGAAGGTCCTGGGCAGCAAGGTGCAAGTCTGAAGGTGTGGGGAAGCTCTGTGTGCTCTCAGTGTACTTCCAGGAGCCAGCCGATTCTTCCCTCTCAGGGCTAATTGTTGAGAAGCCAGGTCCAAGGACCGCATTTCTGGCTGGAAGGCCACAGGGGAATGAGAGTTACAGGGAGGATGTAAGGATAATTGTGGCAGCAAGTTAAGTGGTGCTACCTGTGAGTAGGGTGCAAACAGGCAGGATGCCAAGACTAAGAAAGCCCAGCTGTGAGCGTTCGCCCAGGAAAGGTACTGGACCAGGGGCTCAAAAGGGCCTTACTGGCTTGGTAAAAGGGGACTGGCTCCTCCACAAAAGACAGAGTGCTTCTGAGGCCGAGACCTGGTACAACTGTTTATGTGTAAAAATCACCATTGTCTTGTGAGGATGCTGAGGGGGGGAATATCTGGGCAATGAGACAGCTCACTCTAGAGAAGTGCCAGCAGGACCATGGTGGAACAGTAGGTCTGAAGAGCGCTCATCCTTTACCAGCCTTGGCCTCAACAGCATGCTGTAGCTATACATATTACCATCTGACTGTCACCACTGCACTCTGTTAAAAGGTAACTTTTAGGGCCAGAAAAGTCAGCTTAAGTTGTTCCTGATAATACAAAGATTTTGTATGATATGGCAGAAAACAACCATATCATTACTCTGATTATCTGCCCTAAAATAGCAACATAAAACAGGGCTACTAGGAGATCTATGGAAATGTTCTGTATTTTGATTGTATCAATGTCAGTATCCTGGTTTTGATACTGTACTCCAGTTCTGCAAGATGTATTATTCTGTAGTATTTCTTACAACAGTATGTAAATTTACACTGATCCCAAAATAAAAAGTTTAATTGAAAAAACCCTATATTACTGGTCGCTTATAGTGAATATAGCTTCAAAGCCCATCTAGAGCTCCCTGCTTTTTTAGAGATTTTATACCTTGCAAATTTTTGACACCAACTAATTTATTTTCAATATGCTCGACACTCAATTTTGTCAACACATAAATGGATACAGGGGTATTATTTATCATCACAAAAATTTAAATTCTCTCCAAAATACTATCATTTTAGACTTAGTGCATAAATACTTTAAGGAAAAAAATAAATCAAGTTCGGTTTAACTAAATACAGGTAAGGGATAATAAAAAATATCTGTATGTACGAAAGAAATAGATATTAGATTTAATCCATAACCCCCAAATCCCAAGATCAACATGGGACATTTATACTTAAATTCTCAACTGAACAAAGCAGAAAGGGAAGAACCCGGGGCAAAGGGTTAGAAGTCCTGAAATGCAGTCCTATCTAGCTCACCTCCCTAACTGAGCAGTTCCATAACTTCATTGTGCCTCGATTTTCTCATCTACAAATGGGGAGGAATAAAACCTGCCCTACCAATCTTTTAAGGATTTGAAAAGATTAAATAATAGATGTGAAAGCACTTTGAAAATTTAAAAACACTGTATCAAGCATTACTACTCCAGTGAAAATGAAAACCCCTAATTATTATGGTAATCTATAATTTGAGGAGACAGAAGTCTGGAGAAGCAAGCCTCTTTAATCTTTTAATTAAAGTTACAACAGATGATTAACCTGATTCTTACTTAAGACGTTAATTAAGCTGTTTCTCTAATGATTAAATTTGTAAGCCAACTGGAAAAGTTAGTTCCCAGAAAGTGTCACAAAAGGACCTGAGGAAGAAAATCAATAGCTTTATATAAATTATGGTCAATTGTTACAGATTTTGCAAAATTCAACTACAGTGCAGAAAAATCTTTGAATTCCCACAAAATCTTTCAAGTTCCCTCTGTCATGTGAAAAGGTGAAAAGTCCGAATTACCACTTCTAAATGAAACATTATCAAACTATACAAATGTTGGCATTTATCAATAAAAACAGACCTCTGAGCAAAAAACAAATATTTGAGTGAATCCCATCCTCGAGAGGATACAACACTAATCATCAAAAGAAAGAGCCTACTGGGATAATCTCGGAAATGATTCAATCATAAAGAGCAACAAAAAAACCAAACTGATGTCTCTAGTTTCATTTCACATTATGTTTAGAATGTATGAACACATTTTATTTCTGTATGTAAAAGTATTACTTTATTCCGTACCTTCTGCCAAGGATCTGCTTTACTTTCACTACTGTATTTGAAATATTTCTTATTCTACTTTGTTTTGCAGCCAATCCAACAACCTGAAAAAGAACAGCATATTACAATGCATGTAATTTTACTTATTTCAAAATACAAGAATGAGGGAAATAGTACCTCTTCATTTTCTGTATAAGCAACAACAGCTGGAGTAACTCTGTCACCTGCATCATTTGCAACCACATCAGCCCGGCCATCCTGGAAAAAAAACCACACAACTATATTAAGTCTTTTGGGAAAAAAAGAAACACAAAAACATATATATATATACACACACACACACACACACACACACACAAATATATAGTCTCATCAGACATATGTGGGCCAGTGTTACCTTGCCATACCTGTAGAAAGAAAAGCTCTGTATCAGTATTTTAAACTTGCAGGTTTAATTGCCATTATTAATTTCCTAGATTTTATGTAAGATCAATATTCCACAAACAACTGTCTCATTTTTTCAATATGCTCTGCATAGTCAATAATTGGATCAAACATAATAACCTTGTACACAATAAGGCTTATTACATCACCCTTTCTAGTTTTCTTTCCTCTCTGACAAATACATTTTTCTTCCTTTTTCTACGTATGATGAAGTAGCACTAAATCCCTTTGGTTTTTCCTTCCAAATCACTTGACATTTAAAAGCAAAACTAATATCAGGGGAGTTCATTATTATTGTTCCTTCCGCCTCCCTCCTGATGAGAAGCAGGCTACAATTCCCTGTTAAGCCCTCTCATTCAAGAAAGGTCAAGTCAGTAGAGCATACACCATCAACTCGCTTCACGCGCTTCGCGGGATTAACAACTCCAGTTCCAGACCAAAACCACCCGGTCCTTTCCTGGCCAACATTCCAAAACCTCCGGGTGGGAAATTCAGGCCCACCTCCCGGCCCCCAGCGGCCCGGACGTCCCGGGGGGCCGCCCCCTCCCAGCGTCCAGCGCCCAAGAGGTCCTCGAGACCCCTCCGCGCCTCCTGCGGCTCTGACGTCCCAAGACCTCCCAGGCCTCCTGCTGCCCTGACATCCCCGGGACCGCCCCTCTAACGGCGTCCAGCGCCCACGAGGTCCTCGAGGCCTCTCCGGGCCTCCGGCGGCGCTGACCTCCCCAGGACCGCTCCTCCCCGGCCTCCCGCGGCCCTGATGTCCCCGAGACCCTCCAGGCCTCCTGCTGCCCTGACGTCCCCCGGCCCGCCCGACTCTGAGCCTCCAGTGCCCACGACTTATCCGAGATCCCTCTGGGCCTCCAGAGGCCCAGACGTCCTCAGGGCCGTCCCCCTCCAGGCCCCCTGCGGCCCGGACGTTCCCGAACCCCGCGCACCCGCGTCGTCACGACCCTCCGCCAGAGCGCAGCGGGCTTTCCGGAGAAGCTGCGGAGGTCCAGGCCGGGACCGCCCGGCCCTTCGCCTCCAAACTTCCCCTCAATAATGCTTTTCCGCACGGCATTCCTAGGCCGGCGACACGCTGTTCACAACCCCATAGAAGACCAAAGGACTTGGCCCGGCACCCGGAGAACTGGGGAGCCATCAGCCCGGAGCCCAGCTCCCCCAGTCCCTTACCTTATAGAC
>NW_024425675.1:19725987-19759203 GCF_017311325.1 Ursus maritimus
ACACACACACACACACACACACACACAAATATATAGTCTCATCAGACATATGTGGGCCAGTGTTACCTTGCCATACCTGTAGAAAGAAAAGCTCTGTATCAGTATTTTAAACTTGCAGGTTTAATTGCCATTATTAATTTCCTAGATTTTATGTAAGATCAATATTCCACAAACAACTGTCTCATTTTTTCAATATGCTCTGCATAGTCAATAATTGGATCAAACATAATAACCTTGTACACAATAAGGCTTATTACATCACCCTTTCTAGTTTTCTTTCCTCTCTGACAAATACATTTTTCTTCCTTTTTCTACGTATGATGAAGTAGCACTAAATCCCTTTGGTTTTTCCTTCCAAATCACTTGACATTTAAAAGCAAAACTAATATCAGGGGAGTTCATTATTATTGTTCCTTCCGCCTCCCTCCTGATGAGAAGCAGGCTACAATTCCCTGTTAAGCCCTCTCATTCAAGAAAGGTCAAGTCAGTAGAGCATACACCATCAACTCGCTTCACGCGCTTCGCGGGATTAACAACTCCAGTTCCAGACCAAAACCACCCGGTCCTTTCCTGGCCAACATTCCAAAACCTCCGGGTGGGAAATTCAGGCCCACCTCCCGGCCCCCAGCGGCCCGGACGTCCCGGGGGGCCGCCCCCTCCCAGCGTCCAGCGCCCAAGAGGTCCTCGAGACCCCTCCGCGCCTCCTGCGGCTCTGACGTCCCAAGACCTCCCAGGCCTCCTGCTGCCCTGACATCCCCGGGACCGCCCCTCTAACGGCGTCCAGCGCCCACGAGGTCCTCGAGGCCTCTCCGGGCCTCCGGCGGCGCTGACCTCCCCAGGACCGCTCCTCCCCGGCCTCCCGCGGCCCTGATGTCCCCGAGACCCTCCAGGCCTCCTGCTGCCCTGACGTCCCCCGGCCCGCCCGACTCTGAGCCTCCAGTGCCCACGACTTATCCGAGATCCCTCTGGGCCTCCAGAGGCCCAGACGTCCTCAGGGCCGTCCCCCTCCAGGCCCCCTGCGGCCCGGACGTTCCCGAACCCCGCGCACCCGCGTCGTCACGACCCTCCGCCAGAGCGCAGCGGGCTTTCCGGAGAAGCTGCGGAGGTCCAGGCCGGGACCGCCCGGCCCTTCGCCTCCAAACTTCCCCTCAATAATGCTTTTCCGCACGGCATTCCTAGGCCGGCGACACGCTGTTCACAACCCCATAGAAGACCAAAGGACTTGGCCCGGCACCCGGAGAACTGGGGAGCCATCAGCCCGGAGCCCAGCTCCCCCAGTCCCTTACCTTATAGACGGCCACACAGGCTGATGTGCAGCCAAGGTGAACTCCGATGGCCGCCATGAGGCGGCAGAGAAGGCGGCAGCAGTAACGAGTGGTCCCCCTGTGGCAACAGCTTCGGCCCTCCGAACAACCCCATCAGGCACCGCGGAAACTTCACGTTCCCGCCCGCCCACCGCGTCCGGTCCATCCGCCGCGGCCTCCCGCGTCGCCACCAATCAGAGTGAAGGTTTCGCCTTTCCTCTCAGACTGCCGGCGAATAGCTTCAGTGCGTCTCCCCACCCCCGCCCTGCAGGAACGGCAGCGCGTGTGCGATAGTGCGCACGCGCCAGTCGTGGAGGGCCTGGAAGGGATTTCTTCGTTCCGCCCCCTTCTAGGTCCTTACGTGAAACCCAATGGAAACTCGTGATTGAATTGCGTCATATGGCCTAGCAACTGCCGGCAGATTTGCCCAACCACGCGCTGGGCTCCTACGCGTCAGGTAACAGCCCCGGGTGGTAGCAGCGTGGCTGTTGGTGGACGCAGGTGGCGAGGCGTTTGGAGCGGCTCGCTCAGCATGTGGTGCACGGGCCCAGCCTCAGTGGTGGCCTTTTGTGCCGGGCTTTGGGTCTGTAACCCGGGGCCGGCGCTGGGCCAGGAGGCCGGGGAACGGCCAGGGGCCGACTGTGAAGGTGAGCGGTGTGAGACCTGCTTGCATGGCGGTGGCACCGCGCTGCGGCGCAGCTGTTGTCGGCTTTGGCTTCTCTCGGCCCTGGCTATAAATAACCTGTAACTCTGGAAATGCACCCGTCCCTGGTTCCCCATCGCTTTCTCCCAAGTCTAGGCAAAAGTTCGATCTGGGCCTAGTGACACCTTGAGGCCGCCTCTCTCCTGGTCTCGTGCTATTAAACTGCTGCGGTCAAAGCCGGAGAGTTTGGATTTGGATTAGATGTGTAAAAGCAACTAGCTTCAGAAGACCCTGGCTGTGGGTGCATCCACGCCGCTGCTGCTGACCGGCGACTCTGGCCTCTCCCTGCCCAGGAGAGGTCCTTCAAATTTAAAATTGTTTGACTCCCAAAAGAAAAATAAAACAAGTTGTCTGTAATTGAGTTGAGGTGGCTTAAACCAGAGAACAAAAGTAACGTTTGTTAGGACTTACAGAGTAAAGTTGCTTTACAAAGGAGTACATTAATTCCTTAGGAGGAATACCCAGGAATGATTCCTTTTCTGTTCGCAGAACCTAAGCTATGCACTTGCGATCAGAACACCAACCTTTCTGCTCTGAGCCCCCATACCTCTTCCTTGCAAAATCAACGTGGTAATTCTACTTCAGAGGGTTGTTAACAAGATTAAAGAAGGTAATTGGCTACGCTAGCCCCTTCCTCCTGGACTGCTGTAACAACTATTTTTCATTGACCAAAATAATTTATATAAGTGTATATTCTCATGTTTCTGTGACCTTGGGACTCTATCCCTACTTAAGAGGAAATTATAGATTCACAGTATTATTCACATGGAATAACTGGATGAGTGTAATTTGTATAACTTAAGTGTTAAGAATTGGAGTTCAGTATTCTGCCAGGCCTTCAATAATTAAACTTCTCTCCAGAAATTTGAAATATCTACATGATGTCATTTTTAAGCTTTCTATAGATGTATTTGTTCAGCTAAGTTATAATTTTGTTTAAAGAATCTTACAACTGCATCTATTTAAAGCAGAATTTGTGAGACATAAACAATTGATATGATTACTCATTAGTAATTTAATTTCTGGAGTGTCTACCTGAAAACATTTCAGAAAAGCCAGAGACCCTGTATTAATTAAATGTGAAGCTTATACCATCTTTCCTAGATTTATTACAGCATATTGTGATTACTGTGTGTTTGATTTTCTACTGTCCTCACTCCTCTTGCTCACTCTGCTTCCATTACTCTGGTGCCCTGTTTTTGGACCCACCAAGGACGCATTAGATTTGTACTTCTTCCCTTTGCCTGGAGAGTTCGACCCTAAGTAGTCCACTTACGGTTTTCTTTCCCTTTCTCAAGGTTTCTGCTCAAATACCACTTTATCCAAGATGTTTTCCTTGACCACTCCATTTAGAATAATACTTTTTACCTTGTCACTCTACCCCATTACCATATTTCTTTTCCACTCCATTTAGAATAATACCACTTACCTTGTCACTCTACCCAATTACCATATTTCTTTTTCTTCACAGCCACAAGATACTTTTATTTATTCCCTGGCATGTAATCTTTGAAGGTATAGACTTTGTTTCTCAACAACCTAGAACACTGTCTGGTACTAACTGATTGCTCAATGAATGTTTGTTAAAAACACAAATGACAGGCTATTACAGTTAATGCTCTCTTCCTATTTATAGCATTAGGAATGATTAGGACTTAGAGCTCCAAAAGACAACGTGACTGATCCTGTAGCTGAAAACAACTAAAAACACTGGATTAAATAAAAATGTTTGCTTTTTAATATTTTTATATTTTTATTTTTAAATAATTTTTATTTTTTTAAATTTAATATAAATTTAAATAAAAAATTTTTTATTTTAAATAAATATTTTTAAAGATTTATTTATTTATTTGAGAGAGAGTGTGTGTGAGCGTGTGTGCATGAGGGGTGGGGGAGGGGCAGAGGGAGCTAAGCAAACTCCCCTCTGCTGCTCGAGGAGCCCACCTCAGGGCTCCATCCTGAGACCCCTGAGAGCATGACCTGAGCCAAAATCAAGAGTCAGATGCTCAACCAATTAGCCACCCACATGCTCCTAAAAATAATTTTAGAGTAAGTTAGTAAGGCATAACCAGAGGCCAAAAATCAAGGTGAAAATGGAAACTAAAAGAGGTAAGAGGTAAGAGGAACGGGAAGATGGCTTTTGCCTTGAGGGCATTTGTTACTCAGGCAATCTCAACTTAGGTTTTCATGGTTTTGGCAAAATAAAGAGAATAAAGACATAGCCCAGGACCTTCTGAAGTTAGGAGTGTAATATGAGGTCTTCCCCAATTAATTTGAAACCCCAAAGAGCTAGACCTCTATTATAAAAGGTGACCTGGAAATAGCCACAAGTCTATCCCCATCCTTGGAGACTAAAAGCAATTGTGGTACTTGAACTTGTACCAAAAGGGGAAAAAAAATGTCTCCAGATACCTCCTGATCACAAGACAGCCCACATATGCACTGAGGCCCAAGTGCACACAACCTGGACAGTCCGAAATCTCTCAAACTGAAATTTTAGTTTAATGGGGTTTTAGGCATCAGCAAATAATGATCTTACCTGTAGGAATCCACCTTTAGCCCAGCCTGCAAGTAATTCTCACAGTTAAAGTGCAAGAAATAAAGCTCACATTCAGAAAAGTTTTGCACCCATGGGGAAGAAGGGCACCATAAGTGACAGCCAGTTATGACTAGTGGCAGAGATGAGGCAAAGACTAGTGGAAAGGCTTCAGGTACCGGAATGACCAGGCACAGAATAGAAAATACATTTATTATGTTTTAAGAAATAAAGGAAGGGATTGAAAATACAAATAAAGGGCAAAAGACTCTTTAAAATGTCCAACCATATTTGGAAAAGAACCACATTAAATCGCTACAAATAGAAATGAATGGGATTAATAGCAGATTAGATACAGCTGATAAAAGAATTAGTAAGAAGATTGAAGAAATCATCAAGAAGGAATCACTAGAAAGAAGAAACAAAGAGAAAATCTTAAACACAGAGAAAAAATGCTGATGACCTTCAAGTTAGACTGTCAGATGACTCAAAAGTGAAAGGCCCAAAGTCACAAGGCTAGTAATCAGTAAAGGATTGGACCCAGAAAGAGTCTGGCTTCAGAGCCCAAGCACTGAATTACTACCTATACTGCTTTCTGAGTATAATGTTGGGAACTAAATTATTTAAGGAAATATTAAAAAATAAAATTAGAACAATGAAGTAGTTTACAAATTATTTAAGAAGTTCTGGCTATTCTTAAACTCTTAACTCCTTATAACATGTATTATATTCTTAGGTAGCAATTCTCCCCTAGTCCTGGTATATCACCAAGATTAATCGGGTCTCTTTTTAAATTTTTCCTCCAAAATCAAGGAGATAATGTGGGACTGACTTCAGTTTGAGAAGGTGTGGCTGAAACTGTTGAAAATAATGTTTCTAGCCCATTGCCAGCTTCATTGTGCCACTAACCTGATTTTAAGTATTCTTTATTATTTTTTTGATAAACTTGTAGCTCTTTTCCTGCAGGTGGCATTATTATATTTTCCGAGTACTATTTTCCCCTTTTGAGCTGTGGCTAACTAATTGCTTAATTGACGTGTGATTTCACCTTGACATTTTAAATTCAATTTCATTAATATTACCAAATATTTTATTCAGCATATTGGGGATTTCTGTGACAGTCACAGATATTGTGGTGAGTTTTTAACATCAGTTAGGAACTACTTCAAACATACAGGAAAATTTTTATATGACCTATACCTAGCATCTAGATTCCTTGTTAGTATTTTGCTACATTTGCTATCATTCTATCTCTTTAAAAAATAAATAACACACTTGCAGCCACTGTTTTCTCTCCCTTTCCAGGAGAAATGCCTGTTCTAAAGTTAATGTGTGCTTCTTTTCCATTTTTAAAGAACTACTATAAATGTGTATCCGCAAATAATCTATGTAATTTTTTTGACCTTAGTTGTCTATAATTGTACATTGTATGTATTCATTTGTGACCTTTTTCATTCAACATTATATTGGGGGCATTTATGTACATTGATAACTACAAACGTACTTCATTCCTTTTAGCTTACCTATAGAATTCCACTTTCTGAGTGAAATGCAGTCTATATACCTATCCTCTCATGGATATTCGGTTAGGTTCTTCCCACTTTTACATAATTTTAAACAATGTGCTCTGAATATTCTTATACATGTCTCCTAGAGCACATAGGTGATGATTTCTCTAGGTCATAGAGCAAGAATTTCTGGGTGATAGATTATATGCATTTTCAACTTAACTTTTCCCTATTGGATTGTGGTTTTCTTACAGATTTTCAGGAGCTCTTTTATTCAGCCAAAAAAGACATATTTCACGTCCAGTCTAGGTCCCTCATTGAGGACAGAGCAATGTGGCTTAAGAGGGAGAGGTGACAGACACTGAGGTGTGAGAAGCAGTGGAAAGTCAGGTCATCAGGGACAATCTAGAGACTGGATCAGACTCTGAGTGATATGGAAAACCACAGGAGGGTGTTGAGGAGATGAAGTAGCATAATCTGACTTTCATTTTTAAAGAACCTGGTTAGGATGTTGGGAATTTAGTGGGTCAGATTACAGCAATCCTCTGGCCAAGAAATCCTAACACTGCAGGAGAAAATAGGAAAACATCATAAAGGAACCAACAGCTGACAGGATAGAAAGATTTACTAGGACAAAATTGAAGGGGAAGAAGCAATCCTGAATGGTAAACGGAGTTTACCCTCATTTTGCCCAGATGGCACTGGCCAAAGTAAAGATGATCTTTGGTGTGAGGGAGACGGAAGGCAAAGCCTAAGACTTGTTTTAAGTGGGTAGTCTACTAGGGCACTCTTCTCTGTTAATCTGGGATTCCCGAAGGGTTAGTCCCTCAGAGTAAGGTTGAACGAGCAGTAAACCTAACCCATCCCTACCCACAGAGGTCTCTAAGGAAAATTTCCTTGTCACTGCGCAGAATAGAAGTAAGGAATAAATACATTTCTGAGAGATTATAACCACAAGATGTCCTCATTTGGATTTGCAGCTAAATTACACATCAGGGGTCCAAGAAAATATCAGGCTGTCAATTTCGTTTAAAGTAGTCCCTGGCTAGTAGGTCCTAAGCCTGATAAATACAGACAAATCCTTTATGGAAATAAGGCATCCTCATTTTAGTCCTCAAATAATCTCCACAAATACATTTCAAGTGACTATAAGTATCATACAGGACAAAATAAGGAAGCAGACCAAAAAACCCAAAAAACAAACAAACAAAAAAATCAGGTAATAAGGGGAAGCAAAGGACTCCGTTTTTCACCACTAACCTTTTATAACTCACTGACTTTAAACTAGGTGTGGGGGAGTGACGGGGAGGAAGAGAAGAGAGACTTGGAAACCACAGCATAACAATTCTTTGAGTGTTTTTCTTAAAGAGGAGTGGGGAAATGGGGTTGTATTTGGTGGTGGTGGTTGGGGGGGGATGTGGTGTTGAGAGATCTTTCTGTTGCTTCTAAGATGTGAGAAATAACAGCATGTTGCAGGCTAATGGGGAAGGAGACTGGAGGGAGAGCGCAGAAGTGCAGGAGCAGGGAGTTGATAGGATCTCCTTAGCAAGTGCAAGAGTTGTCAAAGTTCATTTGTAGAATTAAGGAAGAATGTGCAGGTACAGGTGTGGTTGATGTGGCGGCAGAAGCAGGAGAGAGTTCTCTCCTGTTGCTTTTTGCCCTTCAGAGAAATAGGATGCAGGATCATGCGGTGGGAGTGAAGATGGGGTGAAGGTGTTAAACGAGGTTTGAGAAGAGAGCAGCTCTGCAACTGTCACTTGGGAAGCTGGATACATTGTGAGTATGGCCAATGGAGTAGGGTTGTTGAGTGGCCCTGATGGCTCACTGGAAGTTAGTGGTCATGAATCTAAAGTTAGACCAGTGAGCATCACTGTGTTATTTCCTCTGGTTGTGTTCGGCAAGTATAGGTACAAACTGGGTGGAGAGTTGGTTTTAACTAGGGTAAGGGTTTTTTCAGGTGTGTACAATGAGGGAGGCAGATGCAAGAGAGTTGAATTTGGGTAAGGCAGTGTGGTGAAAAGGTGGGAAAATCAATGGATTGTATGACCTGGTGGGGTTGGAGAACTTGGGCATTGGGTGTTAAAGTACGTGAGCTGGAGGTAATGGTCAGACAATGGGATGTTTCAACTGAAATTACAGAGAGATTATAGTCATTGGTAATGATTGGACCCAAGGGTATGACCAGAGAAATTTCTCGTGTATTCTAGATATTAATCTTTAGTCAGTTACTTAAGTTGTAAATATCTTCCTCCAGTCTGTGGCTTGTCTTATCTTTTGTTTATGATTTCTTTGGCATTACAAAAGTGTTTAATTTTGCTGTCATCAAACATATGATCTGTGTTTTGGTACTTTCTTTAAGAAATCTTTCTTCTCTATCCTGATGTCATGAAGATGCTTTCCTGGGTTTCCTTCTAAAAGTTTTGTAGTGCTGCTCTTCCCGTATAAATCTTTATTCATCTGGGATTTATGTTTGCATGTAGTTTTAGATAGAGATCTGAGTTTATCTTTCTCCGTGATAAGTTCTCTTAGTACCATTTATTGACTAGTAAATTTTTATCCTCCATTGATTTTTAGCATCACTTCCATCCTTTACCAACCTCCTCTAGATTTGTGCACTTATTTTTAGACTCTATTTGTGCATTTGTTTCTAGACTAGTTCTCCTAGTCTATTTCTGTGCCATTCCCACAGTGTTTTCAATACTGTAGCTCTAGAATTAAATCTTGATATCTGATAATGTCTATTCCTCAAACTCCTTTTTCTTCTTCTTCTTCAAACCTTTCTTCGCTTTCATTTGCTCTTGTTTCTTCATATGTATTTTTGGACCAGGTTGTAAAATCTATAAAAGTCCTATTGGGATTTTGATTGGAATAACATTATTTATTTGAGAGAGAGAGTGAGCACAAGCCAGGGGGAGAGGCAGGGGGAGAAGCAGACTCCCGGCTGAGCAGGGAGTCCGAGATCATGACCTGGGATCATGGCAGAGCTTAACCAACTGAGCCACCTAGGTGCCCGTGGAATAACATCAAATGTATAGATTTATTTAAAAATATTATCATCCATAATATTGAACCTTTTCATCCGTGAACATAGTTTATCTTTCCATTTTTGAGGTCTACTTTAAGGTCCTTTGATCAAGTTTTGTAATTTTTTCTTCCAAAGTCTTGATATATTTCATCAAATTTATTCCTAGTTACACTAGAATTTTTATCACGATTGTAAATGATTTATTTTAAATTTGCAGTTTCGTCATTGTTTCTTTGTATTAATCTGGTTTCCAGCAATTTTGCATAATGCTCTCCTTAATAAGAATGTTTTTCTAGGGGCGCCTGGGTGGCTCAGTCGTTAAGCATCTGCCTTCAGCTCAGGGCGTGATCCTGGTGTTTTGGGATCGAGCCCCACATCAGGATCCTCCACTGGGAGCCTGCTTCTCCCTCTCCCACTCCCCCTGTTTGTGTTCCCTCTCTCTGTTTTTCTACCTAGACAATCATTTAATCTGCAAATGATAAAAATTTTGCTTTTTCCTTCCTTCTTGTTCTTTTTTTTTTTTTTTAAAGATTTTATTTATTTATTTGACAGAGAGAGAGATAGCCAGAGAGAGAGGGAACACAAGCAGGGGGAGCGGGAGAGGAAGAATCAGGCTCCCAGCGGAGCAGGGAGCCCATGTGGGGCTCGATCCCAGGACTCTGGGATCATGCCCTGAGCCAAAGGCAGACACTGAACGACTGAGCCACCCAGGCACCCCACTGAGCCACCCAGGCGCCCCTCTTTCTTCTTGTTCTTTTTTTTTTTTTTTTTTGAGAGGGAGAGATAGAGAGTGTGAGCTGGATGGGGATGGAGAGGAGCAGAGGGAGAGGGAAAGAATTTTAAGCAGACTCCCTGCTGAGCACATAGTCAGATGTGGGGCTTGATCTCAGGACCCTGAGATCATGACCTGAGCCCAAAATCAAGAGTTGGACGCTTAACTGACTGAGCCACAAAAAGTACCCTACTTTTTCCTTTCTAATAAACATCTGTTTGACTAGCTAACACATCCAGTTCTGTATTGAATACAAGTGGTGACAAAGGATCATTTTATTGCTAATTTAGGACATTTGCTGTAGAGCTTTCATAGATATCCTTTATTAAGTCAATGAAGTTCTCTTTTCTAGTCCAAGTTTGCTAAGTGTGTGTAATGGATGCTTGTTTTAATAATGAAGAGAAATTCGATTTTATTAAATACATATACATTTATTGAGATGATCATATAATAAGTTGCATTAATAGCTTTTCTAATTTTAAACCACATTGGTCATTGATGGGATTCTTCCTTGATTATGATTTTTTAATGTGTATTTTATTTTCAAAATGTGAAATTGATCAATAGTTTTTGTCTCATATTGTCCTTGCCTGGTTTTGATGTCAAGGTTTAGCCAATCTCATTAAAGTTTGGGAGCTTTTCTTTCCTTTCTTTTCCTTTGCTATTCTTGTCTCTGTGACAGTTTATATAAAATAGTTCTGACAGCTGGGTTCTTTTTTTTTCCCTGGTAGATTTTAAATTACTGCTTCAATTTTTTAAAGTGGTTTTTAGGTTGGTTCAGGTTCTTATTTCTACGTAAGTTTATTTTTGTTATACTTTTCTAGGATGTTGTCTATGCTGTTTCTGAATTCATTGAAATAAAGCTTTTCTTAAGGTGTTTTCTTATGATTTTGAAATCTCTATTCTCTCTCTAGGTATGTCTTCTTTTTTATTACCAATGCTTTATAGTTTATATTTTTTATCAAATGGTTACGTATATGCATAAATTTAAAACATAAATTTTTTCCCTGGGCCTATATTGAAAAATGTTAAGCCTCTATCCATTCTTCTCTAAGATAGTACTTTCCTCTGCAGCTACTTCCAAATAGTTTAGCAACTTCATCTGATACATATCTTTATTAATCTAAATAAACTGCTTAAAATGCTCTTTTTCAGTTTTGCACTTTTATTATCTTTGGAAAATGAAGTTTTAGATCTATTATACCCACCCACATCTGTCTCCTGCACACCCATTCCCCCATTTTACATATATTTATATCACCATTTGGGGTAAAAATAAATCTCAGGGTTTATATTGTTGTGCCCATGTAAATATTATTCAAAGGTGAGTTATCTAGTGCACCAGGATTTCATCTTTCATGCACATCTTTCTCCCTTGAATTAAAATTTGCCTCAATTTTTCTTTGGTTAATTTTTATTCCAATCATTAATTTATCTCATATATATATGAGATTTTTTTTTTTTTTTGACAGAACTGAAAATCATCTCTGAACATGTTAACCACATCAGGTAGTCTATTAGTTTGATTTTCTGCTTGGCGGCATAATTCTTGGGACTTTCTATGTCTTGTTCTAATCTAGACAGGCATCTCTCCAGCCTGCTACACCACTGTTGTGCTAGGACTCACTCCCCTCCTGGGAATTTCTTTGGTCTCTTTGTTGTGTTTGAGCCTTTGCTTCCTGGAACCCAAGGCATTCCTTTAATTGGTTCACTCTTCCGTTTTGGTTGAAGACTACTGTCCTGAAAAACAGTGCATGATAATATAATTTTGAGATCTTGAATGTTGAAAATGACTTTATTTACTTTGACATTTTAATTAATAGTTTGACTGTTTATAGAATTCTAGGTGGAAAACATATTTTCTGTAGAATTTTGATGACATTAAGCCATTTTCTTATCGTTTCCAGTGTTAGGAAATCTAATGACACTCTATTTCATAGTTGTTTATAGAACTATTTTAGATTTCAGCAGAATTATAGAATCTTTTCTTTTTTACCAGTGTTCTAAAGTTTCTTGATTTTTGTGTTTTGGTATAGATCTTTCTCAATTTTGTGGGACTGTCAGTCCAGATATTCATGTCTTTCACTAATGAGAATATTCCCTATATTGGTTCTTTGACAATTCCCTCTTCTATCTTTCTGAAGCTCATATTATTTAGGTATTTGTCTTCCTGAATTTCTTAAATTTTACAAATAATTTTCCACCTCTTTGGTTTTTGGTCTACTTCCTGGTGATTTCTTCCCCCCACTTGATCCCCTAAATAAACCTGGTAGACTCTTTTCTTTAATTTAGCAATCATATTTTTAATTACCAAGAGTTCTTCTTTGTTATTTGGTTGTCTGAATATTATTTGATTTACCACTTAAAAAAATTCTTTATCACTTTTTTCCTTGCTAAGAACTTATCTTTACTGGCCATTAGTTTCATTTACCTTTATTTTTTCTACTTAATTTATGTGGTTTTATTATCAATAGTTTCTATATTCTTTTGGTTTATATAGTTATACTTTTAAAAACTTAAGTTGAATGCTTACTCATTAATTTTCCTGTTTTTTCTTTTGAAAGATACATACTTAACATTATGAATTTCTTTGCAAGTACTGCTTAACTCTAGTCCTTACGTTTCATATGTAGCATTTTTACTGAAATTAAGTATAAAAATTGCACATTTCTGTTACTACTTTTTCTTTGACCCATGGATTAGTTAGAAGTGTGTATTTTAGGGGCACCTGGGTGGCGCAGTTGTTAAGCGTCTGCCTTCGGCTCAGGGCATGATCCCAGGGTCCTGAGATCGAGCCCCACATCAGGCTCCTCCGCTGAGAGCCTGCTTCTTCCTCTCCCACTCCCCCTACTTGTGTTCCCTCTTTCGCTGGCTGTCTCTGTCAAATAAATAAAATCTTTAAAAAAAATGTGTATTTTAAAATTCTCCAGGCATAAGAAGGGCACACACTGAGTTGGATCATATTATTTTTGTTACTGATTTCTAATTATATTCAGGGAATGTGGCCTGCTTAGTACAGATTTTTTGGTGCTTGTTGAGAACTGCTTTTTGGCTTACCACCTGGCAAATTAATGTAAATATTCCATATTTTCTTTCTTTTTTTTTTTAAGATGTTATTTATTTATTTGACAGAGACAGCCAGCGAGAGAGGGAACACAAGCAGGGGGAGTGGGAGAGGAAGAAGCAGGCTCTCAGTGGAGGAGCCTGATGTGGGGCTCGATCCCAGAACACCAGAATCATGCCTTGAACCGAAGGCAGATGCCTAACGACTGTGCCATCCAGGCACCCCTATATTTTCTTGAAAAGAATGTGGATTCTCTAATTTGGGGGAGAAGGGATCCATATCTTATAAGGTCAAACTTGTGAACAGTGCTCAAATATTTAATGTCCTTATTAACTTTTGTCTATTTGATCAAATAATTGCTGTGAGGGTGTTCAACCATCTATTGTTATTGTGAATTTGTCAATTTTGTCTTATAATTCTATCAGGATTTTCTATATTATTAAGCTATGTTATTGGTTGCACATTAGTCTGGAACATTTATTTTGGTATTTCTGGTAAATGGTTCATTTTATGATTAGTGGCGACTATTGTTGTTCTCAAAAATGCTTTATAGAACTAAAACAGATTTTGGTTAGCATTTTCCAGGCATATCTTTTTATTGTTAGAATCTCAATTTTGTTGTTGTTTTTGTTTTTTCAACATTTTGCTGTAGTCTCATACTTTTTATGTGACCCTTATAAACAGCATATAATTGAATTTTTGATAGTTCTGCTCTGAAAAATCCTGTTCTATAATTGCAAGTTTAATACATTCATGCTTATTGTAATTAATGATATATTTGGGTTTTTTTCCCCACTTAATTTTGTGATTTTTTAAAAAAAATTTATCCTGCTCTTTTCTTTTTCTTTCTTCTCCTTCTCCTTCTCCTTCTCCTTCTCCTTCTTCTTCTTCTTCTTTCTTCTAGTGGACTGATAATGTTTGAACAATCCCTCCCCATGCCCTGCACCTATACAGATCTGAAAGTAATCTGTTCATATTTTTTAGTTATTACCTTTATGTTGTTACTGTGATTAATTGCCTAAAAATTATTATGGCTTAACAGTAATGTTTCTCTACCCTCTTCTGGAGGATAAAAGATCTTAGGAAGTTTCAAGTGAATTCTCCCTTATTTCCTATCTTATGTGTTAGGACTGTCCTGTGTTTGGGTTTTACCTTAGGCTTATACCCCTACATGTTTATTATTATTGTTTACACAGTTAATCTTGATTTAGATTTTTCTCCCACTTGCCATTTTCTCTTCTCACATTACTTCTTGCAACCTGATTCTCCTTTCTGGATTTGTCTCCTTCTTCCTGAAGTTTATTTGTTAGTAGTGCTTCCTAAGGTGTTTTACACATAGGAAGTGCTCAATAAATGTTTACTAAATAAATTAATTTAATCAAATGAACATAGTTTAAACTATAGTAGGTGTCTAGTTTGTGTATGAGGGTGATCGGTAGATCTTGCTTCATTTACCTGACAGATAGATAAGACACTTGAATATTGGGGTTGTTGGACAAAACACATTACCTGGTTTTAGTTAATACTGTGAGTCAAGGGTAGGGACAGAACCAAGGGCCAGAGCACTCTCCACTCTTCCTTAGTATGTTTTTCAGGAATTATCTCTCTAATACTAGGGCCACTGATTTCCAGCATAAGCTTCTGGCCTCCCATTTCCTTTTCTGCTTGCCCAGACACTTGCCACATCCAGGAAAGCAACATGGGAAAACAGGATCCTCCTACTGCAGAGATACCTAATGGATAAGTGTGTAGGGCCGGGGTCGGATGACCAGGGATCTAATTTCCTCTCTAGCACTTACTAGGCAAGTTAACTGGCCTCTCTTTGACTCAGTTACCTCATCTGTAAAGTAAGGATGGTAATGTGTCTACAACATAGCTTTGTTCTGTGACTTGAATGAGTTAATAACATTCATTAGAATGGCGCCAGCACCTGTAAGCACCCAACAAATGTTAACTACGGTTATTGCCTGCACCAATTCTTAGCTCCCTCCAACTCTTCGCTGGCTGTGGATGCTGGGATTGAATATGATTGTTCAAATTGGGGTTTCACTTAAGTTTGTGATAATAGGACATACAGACATAGGCAGACTACCAAGGGGTTTCATTTAAGATATGTATTCAGGTTTTTCTCTCTGTGCTTTAAACAAACCTGCCCCAAGCATCATATCCTATATAAAGCTATATTCTCTTTTAGGGGTAACTTTTGTGGGAAAATTCTCATTTCAGGTTCAACTTGGTTCCAAAGATTGATTGATTCGATAAGTTCATATTATTTAAGGCCCAATATTAAGCTAATAGCTACAGACCCCAAACCATTCTTACTTATAATTTGAATCCATCGTCACAATTAGTTGAATCATATTTAACTTTTTTATTTGATGAGCAGGGCATACACATAGTTGTGGTCATGGTTATATTGTACATAACTACATAATTTCTTTGATCCTTCTAGTATGTAAAGAATTCTTGAACCGATTCTATAACTCCTTGGTAGCCAGAGGAGTCAACTTTTCCCTGGACACCATAGAAAAGGAATTGGTCAGCTTTTGCTTGGATGTCAAAGGAAAAGAAAACCGCCTGGTATGGTAAATGTTCCCTGTTCATTTTTCCCTTATGCTTGAAGAAACCGTTAATAGTTTCGTTTCTCATCTTAGTCTTAACGTTCTCCTGCTTAAATGCTTGCCTCAAGCATCTTCATTGCAGATGGCAAGCAGAAATTGATCTTCCAGTGAAATGTAGTCCTATGTATTTTCATTTAGAATATATCTGGCTTCATTTTGCTTTCTGAATAGACAAGCAATTCCATGTTTTAAGTAAAGTTACACAAATTCCTGATGAGAATTTTCTGTCCTGGGTTAAGACTGGGTAGACTCTCTATTTGTTACCAAGACTATTCGTTAAACCTGTCAAAATATTTTTATCACATCATTTATACATAACTAATGAAGTTTTTATATTCTCTTATAATGGTGTTTCCTGGGTTTACACAGATGACTTTTCTTAGTGTTTTACTTCACTACGGATAATTGCAGGCCAATTCATTTTGCCTAAAATTTTTATGTTCAGTTTGTCAGTTAAATTTGCATTGTTGACTGTTCACCACTGACACATTGTAAAATTCTCAACATTTATTTGTGCCATTAAGTTTCATATTTTTAAATGTAAATTGCTTCAGTTAGACAGCTGGAAAGGCAGCATATCGTGATGGAGAAGGACATGGACTCTAGAGCCAAAATGCTAGATGTTTAAATTCCGTCTCTTCTGCTTACCAGCTGGTGACCTTCAGTTGACTTGGATGTAAAATGGGGATAATTATAGTACTTACTTCACAGGATTATTGTGAGAATTCAATAAGTTAAGGCCTTTAAAGCCCCGAGAGCAGTGCCTGGCACAGAGAAAACACTTAGCAATTGTTGGCTCTTATTAATCTTTGAGCATCGTGTGAATTGTAGGGTACTTCTAATTAACATGATCATGGGGATGGAATCATTTGTTTTCTGGTGTCTTAGTCAGCAGGGGTTAAAAATTAATAGCTGCGCCATGAAAACTAGGTTAACCTCTTTCTCACTTCTCCAAACTATATTAACTACTTTTTTTCATCACCCAGGACACTAAATTCTCTTTGTACTCCTTCAGTGCTATTATCTAGGAGCAACGAAGGATGCGGCCACAAAGATCCTCAGTGAGGTGGCTCGCCCAATGAGCGTGCATATGCCAGCAGCAAAGATTTGCGAGAAGCTCAAGAAGATGGACAGCCAGATCTGTGAGCTGAAATATGGTATAATGGAGTCAAATGTATTTTTCCAGTATGTCCAGAGCATTGTCAATTCTGTAAACCAATGTCCCTGTTTCTAAACAGTCAGTGTGCGAAGGGAAGGCAATCTCCACTCACCAGTAGATTGCTGGGCGGGTGAATGGTGCCTAGTGCCATCTGAGCTCCTTTGGGGGATGAGAAATGAACGCTGGCACAATCAGCGTTCAGTAAAACTGCCAAGCCAGATAGCCAAGTTTAAACTCTTAAATCACCAAGGCAAGGTCAACTAGGTATGTCAAGGAAAAATTCAAAATGTAAAGGGAGCAGCTATTCATGGTGATTTAGCTCTTGGTAACCTATTAAGACAAAGGTTGCATCTATTCAAAGACGATGTTGGGACTTTGAAGTTTTAAATATGGACTATATCTTTTCTCCCTAGATTTGTCCACCATCCTTCCAGTTTTAAATGTTGGGAAATAGGTTATTCACATCAAGTCAGGTTTTGCTTGATGAAGTAAGCTTATTGAGGGTGCCTAAAATAAACAGTGAGGAAAGGAAGGAGGTGTCCTATTTAAAACATTATCCTTGGCCTTATGAATTTCACAGATATAGATCTATTCTTTTTTTTAATGTTTTTTTATTATATTATGTTAGTCACCATATAGTACATCCCTGGTTTTTGATGTAAAGTTCGATGATTCATTAGTTGCGTATAACACCCAGTGCACCATGCAATACATGCCCTCCTTACTACCCATCGCCAGTCTATCCCATTCCCCCACCCCCCTCCCCTCTGAAGCCCTCAGTTTGTTTCTCAGAGTCCATAGTCTCTCATGCTTCATTCCCCCTTCTGATTACTCCCCCTTTCTTTATCCCTTTCTTCCCCTACCAATCTTCCTAGCTCTTATGTTCCATAGATGAGAGAAACATATGATAATTGTCTTTCTCTGCTTGACTTATTTCACTTAGCATTATCTCCTCCAGTGCCGTCCGTGTTGCAGCAAATTTTGAGAAATCGTTCTTTTAGATCTATTCTTATACAGTACTGAGGATTCGTATCTGGGCCAGCCTTTTGGGTAGACTGAATAGGTGTGTTAAAAGCCTGGGGCATCCCTCCCTTAGCCTATCCTTAACACCTGAGATTTTATCAGGAAAGACTCATTTCTGTTGCTTAAGTAATTGTTTTATGTTACAGATCCACTGTAGTATTATAAACTACCTAAGTAATTAGCACCCAACACTGAATTATTTTAGTCTTATTTTCCAACATAGCTGTGTAATATGCCTATGGACCATAGTGACAAAGCTGGCTTTAAATAGGGTTAAGGTCAGAAGATACTAAAGACAACCTATTTCTCAATGCCAAGGGCAGGCCCTAATCTCCAAGGTAGTGATTATGGGGAAGGCATCTGTTTTTATTGGCTTCCAAGTAATGAAGTAGAGGCAGGAATCATTGCGTCCATATAAACAATATTCACAAATGGGACAAATCTGTTCTGATTCTTTCATTTGACAAATGTATTTAGAATAGCATCTGCTCTATACAAGGGATCCTACTTGATTCCTTGAGTAATAGAAAAGTTATTCAGATGTTTTTGAGAAGAAATGCAGAGTTACTAATGTTTTGGCAATGCTGGCCACTAGAGGCCCTTGAGGAGCCATGAACTAGTTTTAATTTCGGGATCGTTTTCCTTATAGTTTTAGGGTTACAGAGTTTTTCCTTTTTAAAATTAATGCCAGATGCCAAGTTCTCTAGAAAAACTCAAAGACACTACTGACACTTCCAAGAAAGTATTTTTTTTCCTTCGATCATTTGTCTTGAATAGACCAGCAGTTCTAAATTCTTCTTCCCAGCTTATTTGGCAGGAAAATTGAGATTGAACAGGGCCTTTGAATGGTGGGATATTAATAATTTGAGCTATTAAAAGCATCTATGTTTAAAGGTATTTTGTTAAGTCAGCCATGAAATTAACAAACAAGGGAAGTGTAGAGTTGGATTATGTTTTCAGTTAGGAAGGTGTTATTTGGTTTTTGACTTGAAAGTATCTTTTTGCTAGATCTATTTTTTTATATGATGGGGATCACTATAAAAATTGAAGGCTTCCCTGGAGCACAGGGTGAAGCTGACAAACAAGAGGCTTTAAATTTTAACTTTTATTTATTTCTTCCAGATTTATTAAGATATAATTGACATAAAATATTGTGCAAATTTAAGGTGTATGACATGTTGACTTGATACACTTATATACTGCAATATTACCACCATCGTGTCAGCTAACACCTCCATCATGTCTTATAATTACCATATCTTTTCTGTGATGAGAACATTTAAGATCTGCTCTCTTAGCAACTTTCAAGTATATAATACAGTATTAATGATAAATACCATGGCATATGTTAGATCCCCAGAACTTGTCTTGTAACTGGGAGTTTGTACCCTTTTGCCAACATCTTAATTTCTCCACCCCGCAGCCCCTGGTAACCACCATTCTACACTCTGCTTCTATCAGTTTGGCTTTTTTACATTCCATGTATAAGTGATATCATACAGTATATATCTTTCTTTGTCTGACTTACTTCACTTAGTCCATTCTTGCTGCAAATGGCAAGATTTCCTTTCTCATGGCTGAATAACATTCCATTGTGTGTGTATACATGTGTATCTCTCTCACACATAAACATATATCACATCACCTTTAGCCACCCATCTGTTGATAGATACTTAGGTTGTTTTCATATCTTGCCTATTGTGAATAATGCTGCAATGAACATGGAAGTATAGATATCTCTTTGATACCCTATTTTCATTTCCTTTTGATATATACCCAGAAGTGGGATTACTAGATCATTTGGTAGTTCTACTTTTAATTTTTTTTAACGTTTTTTATTATGTTATGTTAGTCACCATACAGTACATCCTTAGTTTTTGATGTAGTGTTCCATGATTCATTGTTTGCGTTTAACACCCAGTGCTCCATGCAGTATGTGCCCTCCTAATATCTACTTTTAATTTTTAAAGGAACTTCCATACTGTTTTCCATAGTGGCTGTACTAACTTATACTGCCAGCAACAGTGATTTTTTTCCCAAATCGTTTCCAACACTTGCTATCTCTTAGGTTTTTTGAGGAAAGCCATTCTAACACATGTGAGGTGATGCCTCATTGTAGGGCTGTTTTGCATTTCCCTTAGGATTAGTGATGTTGAGTACCTTATCAGGGACCTGTTGGACATTTGTATGTCTTCTTTGGAAGAATATCTATTCAGTTCTGCTGCCTATTTTTTTAGTCAGATTGTTTGGGACTTTTTTGCTATTGGGTTGTATGAGTTCTTTATATATTTTGGATCTTAACCCCTTATCAGATATATGATTTTCAGATATTTTCTCACATCCCATAACTTGCCATTTATTTTGTTGATGGCTTCTTTGCTGTGCAGAAACTTTTTAGCTTGATATAGTCCCACTTACTGATTTTTACTTTTGTTGTTGTGCTTTGGTTTCATAGCCAAAAAATTGTTGCCAGGACCAGTGTCAAGGAGCTTTTCCCCATGTTTTCTTCTTGGATTTTTATGGCTTCAGGTTTTATGTTTAATTTTTTAATCCAATTCAAGTTAATTTTCCTAAGTGACATAAGATAGGGGTCCAGTTTCAATTTTTCTGCATGTGGTTATTCAGTTATCCAAACACCATTTATTGAAGAGACTGTTCTTTCCCCATTGAATATTCTTAGCTCCTTTGTCAAATATCAGTTGACCTTATATGCAAGGGTTAATTTCTGGGCCTTTGATTCTACTCCATTGTTGTATGTGTCTGTTTTTATGCCAGTACCACATTGTTTTATTATAGTTTTATAGTATAGTTTGGAATCAGGAAGTGCGATGTTTCCAGCTTTGTTCTTTCTGAGGATTGCTTTGGCTATTCAGGGTCTTTAGTGGTTCCAGACAAATTGGGGTTATTTTTTCTATTTTTTGTGGAAAATGCCACTGGAATTTTGATGGGGATTGCATTAAATCTGTAGATGGCTTTGGGTAGGATGGGCATTTTAGCAATATTAATCTTCCAATCCATGAAAACAGGATTTTTTCCATTTGTGTTCTCTTTAATTTATTTCATCAAAGTCCGGTAGTTTTCAGTGTATAGATCTTTCACCTCCTTGGTTAAATTTATTCCTGAGTATAAAATCCAACTTCTAAATTTGAGCACATTTACTGGAAACTTTTGATAAGTTACTTGACAACTATGTTAGGTTGCTAAAAGGCTTTTAAATGTTGTGTTCTATTATGCAGGGGAATAAAGGAAAGGGCTCCTCAAGAGAAGTCAAGCTGTAAAAGTCCTGGGCTGCCACTAATTGTTTAATAAGCAAACTTCAATGTAGTAGCCATGTTCAAGGACACACCCAGTCATGGGGGAGGGGGAAGGAAAAGAATTTCCCCTTTCTGACAGGGAAATTATAATCATGAGTATGTTATAGATGAGCTTTGTTTGTTTGTTTTTCCTATTTTTGGGTTTGTGAATAGAGAAGTAGTTAAGTTCTTGACATTGTGTGCAGACAGTAAATGGAAACAGTAGTCTTTCTAGAGGAGTTGTGGATGTTAATGACGAGTGTTATTGGCAAGAAGGTTAGGAGCCAGATTGGCTGGCACCAAAACGATAGTTTTAGAGAAGTGGTATATCCCAAAGGACTATAAATGAATGCTGTGATGATTTTGTAATTCCAGTAGGGACAGAGGATCAGGTGAGTTCAAGCAGAGATCCCAAACAATTAAGGACCAATGAGAATGCTCTTAATTTTGTTCATGTGTTTTGGTTTCTTTACATTTGTATTTAAAAACTCAATAGTGCTTTCTAATACATATGTCCATCTGTTTTATTTTATTTTTAAAGATTTTATTTATTTATTTATTTGAGAGAGAGAGCATGAGAGCATGAGAGCAAGAGAGATTGAGAGAACAAGTGGGGGGAGAGGCAGAGGGAGAAAGCAGACTCCCTGTGGAGCAGGGAGCCTGAAGTGGGACTCGATCCCAGGACCCGGGGATCATGACCTGAGCTGAAGGCAGACGCTTAACCAACTGAGCCACCCAGGTGCCCTGTCCATCTGTTTTAATGCAGACATGTGTTCGTATAGAAACTGAACCATCACTTTCAGGTTAAGTACAATCTAGGGCTTTCAGTTGGCCACACTAGAGGCCATCCCAAGGCACTGCCATTTATCAGTTCTCTTCTTTGTATCTTAGGAGCAGCAATTAGGATGCAGTGCTGTCATTTTAGTAATTATGGTTTTGAGAAGCCACGGAGTGGTCACAAAATCCTGCAAAGCTCCCAGGTCCCTGTTTTGAAGCAAGTATAATTCCATGGAGAGCAAGTTTAATAGAACACTAATGGTCCCAATAGCTTTGTACATAACACATTTTCCTTAAGTATGTCTTGGTTTCCATAGAAAATGGAACTGTTCCCCACTTTGGAACATAGGATAGTTGACACCAAGATAAGTAAAACCACTGGCCTAAGTGTTTCACAGTTTTTTGTTTTTTTTTTTTTAAACTGTGCTTTTCCTTTTTGTTGTTTAGAAAAGAAATTGGACCTGGCATCAGTGGACCTGTCAAAGATGAGAGTAGCAGAGCTGAAACAGATACTGCACAGCTGGGGAGAGGATTGCAGAGCCTGTGCAGAAAAAACCGACTATGTGAATCTGATCACTGAGCTAGCACCCAAGTATGCAGCAGCCCGCCCCAAAACAGAGCTCTGACCCTCCAATGCTGGTGCGCCATTAATGAGAGACACAGTGACTCTCCAGGATATGGACTTGCTGGTTAAAAGTAACCAGGAGTTGTGCTGCATGTGGTCTCATACTTTGCTTTGGTAACACAACCAACCAAGAATTGGTTATTTGGATTTACAATGAAAACTGCTAATACTAGTGGTGTCTTACATTTGCAGTGTACCCAAACCTAACAGTGCCTTTCTCATAATTTTTGTAAGGATTATATATATTGTCTTTGCCCATTTCCTTAAAATTGAGAAATGTGAACTACTGAAAAATTGATGGAGTAAGTCAATTCAAAGAAAGAAGTGCTCAGAGGCCCCTCTCTGTGTACTAATTTTTAATTAAATATATTGGTTTAGGATAAAAGAAAACAATGTTTAGCCTACCTAACTCCCACCTTCAATCCAAAACAATAACATGGCATAATCAAACGTTTTAAAAAGTAAACTTTGTACTTTCAACTGCAAATCACTCTACGTTCTGGCTCTTTTTTTTTGGTGTTGGATATGGGGAGGGCAGGAAGGCACTACTTGAAATTACAGTTTTCCGAAAGAAGGAATACCTATTTAAAACCTATTTATACCTACTTAAAGAAAACAGATCAAGAATCCACTTAGGTAGAGTCAGTGTTTTAGCAAATTGTATTAACGCTCACACTGTTGACTGAACCAAGCTCAAGGTGTTCTGTATTCCTTGGTACCACACATTAGACAAGCTTTTGATAGAGGATTAAAGCATGGTAAGAGTATCTGCAGGCAACATAGAGCTCTATGGTTCTTAATGCTATTTTATCAGCTTTAAATTGTAAAATCATTCTTGGCTCCATTTTCTGGCCACATCAGAGTAAGAATCCCCTGGACAAGTGGCTGCCTCTGGGGGGAAGGCAGAAGTGGGGAAAGCCTGCAGAACAGCTCAAGGGAACTTTCTGGGAGGGATGGGAATGTCGTATATCTTGACTGGTGTGGTGGTTACATGGTTGGGTAGGATTGTGAAACTCATCCAGCAGTATAATTAAGATCGCGTCATTTTTTTGTATATACACTTTATCTAAAATACTGCTGTAGAAAAATTATTTGAAAATTAACTGAACTTCATTGATTCAAAACATCTTGTTCGTGTAGAGAATTATATTTATTGGCTGGGAGTCTTTTTGGGGAGTGGAGGAGAAATTTTCCAGACTGAATGTGTATACTGAAACTATATCGTTTAAATGCTGTGCAGGTAAATGAATTTTCAGTTGGGCAGTTGAGAGGTTACTGAACTTGTCAGAGAGTTGGGGTTAGTAACTTAAAAATGAGAATAAACAAGCTTTGGTGTGATAAATAACCAAAAGGGATTCTTGTTTCTGGATTTTTGCAGCTTGATCATTATGTGTAAAGCACTCTAGTTCATTATGAATTGTATCTTTAAAAGTCCATATTTAGTTGTTGTTGTTTTTTGTTTTTTTGTTTGTTTGTTTTTTACTTTTTGTAACCTTTATATTTGTTTTCCTATTGAGAAACTTAACATTTGAAAATAGTATGTCTGACGTCTGATCTCAGAATCAGGTCATATTTTCTGTGTTGTGGGTTGTTGTTGTTTTTTTTAACAGGACAGAAATCTAGGTCATAAGAACACTGCCCAGCAGTTCATTCAAATCCATGATGGTTGGTCTGGCTTTTTCTAGAGCATTCACTCTGTTAGTGCCACTGAAACTTTTCAAACCGTGCACACAAATCAACCGGGGATCTTGTTAAAGTTTGGATTTTGATTCAGGAGGCCTGGGTGGGGCCTGAGACTGCTTTTCTAACAGGCCCCTGAGTGATGCCATTGCTGTTCTTGCAGGCACCACACTTGGAGTGGCAAGGGCCTGAGTCACGGATCCTTCAGTTGATTTATTTTCTTCAACTGCCAGTCTCGGTTAGGTTTTTGATAGAGCTGAATGTAACAACAACAACAACAAAAACAAACAACGATAAACACACAGGAGTTGCTTCTGTCATGTAAAAGAAGTCCAGAGGTAGCCAGTCCGAAGTAAATACAGCAGGTCCACAAAGTTATTAGGAATTGAGTTCTAATCTTTTTGCTTTACATCAGGGACGAGCTCCATTCTTAACTCATGGTCCAAGTTGACTCTGGAACTCCTTATTCAAGAAAGGACAAGGCATGGAAAGCTGAGCCTACCCCTTTAGGGCAGCCTTTCCCCTTTCCCTTCGTGTTACCCCTCCCCCACACTCTGCTTACAGATTACCGATCAGAATTTAATCACATGCCAAACCTAGCTACAAGGGAGTTTGGGAAATAATGTCTTTTTGTTGAGTTCATTGTTGCCCAAATAAAATCAGGATTGATTGATTGATTGATTATTTATTTATTTATTTATTTATTTCCAAGGAAGAATGGAGAAACAGTTTGTAGCCACAAGCCATCTCTGCCACACAGCATAAATTTTTTATTCCCATGAGTCTTAGTTATAATTCCTGGTTATTTTACCCTAAGTAACTTTTCTTCCTCCTTACTATTTGCTTCTTTTGTAAATGTAGGTAATTATGTCTTTCTTTTTTTGGTTTGACAGGAAGTAGCTACTGTTTTTCTATTTTATTTTCATTTTAAATTGCTTCCTCTCTCATTGTGTGTGTGCACGTGTGCATATGCAATTTTTGTTGTATCTATAAAAAAATCTATAAACACACAAAATTTACAAGTCAGACATTATGACAAACATGGCAGAACTCCGGGCTAAACACTTTCATTTAAACAGTAGCAGTCTGGGGCAAACATTATTCCTGGTCTATTTTAGATGTCAAGAAGTCAAAGCAGACGATCTGTTAATTTGGTGCCTAAGTACACATGGGAGACTGGATACAACATTTAAAAGTTGTAGGTCTTGAGTATGGATATTTCTCATCCACATTCCACTAAAGAGTGTTACGTTTAGAACAAATTAGCTTTTCATATAGGACAAGAAAATATTTGATTATCAAATCCTTAAAATCAAGCAGAGCATTTTGTGATCCCAGAGGCTCCACCTATGGGTTTGAGCAGCTCTTAATAAGTGTCTTTTCTGAGCAGATAGCCGAGTTTTTTACCTTCCAGACTCATCCAGAAGAAATGAAACATGAATTCCAAGAATACCTAGCTCCAAGCGTTTTGGTAATGGATTGTGGACCTTCATACACGATCTGGCAAATTGTGCATTTTCTGGGAATGTGTAGCTGCTTTTTAAGATACTATGGATTAGTTGCTTATACTGTGTGAGACATGACTTAATCTGCATTTAGAACAAAAGAAGAAAGAAAAAAGAACACATAAAGATATATAATACAGGTCCATAATCCATTACCCAAACACTTGGAGCTAGGTATTCTTGGAATTCATAATGTTTCAGATTTTGGAAAGACAGTATGGCACATATACTAAATATTTCATAATCACCCAGGGGCTTGGGGGCAGCACCCCTAACACCCTCTCATAAATCCAGGTCAGGTTTGGTCAGTGGAAGAAGCTGGATCAGGTTTTGCTTGTCAAATGAGTTACAAAAAAAGAAACTTTTATTTTCATAGCACTTTGGATTTTTGAATCTTGGATGAGAGATTGTACCACTGTAATTCTGTGGTGACCAATCTAGGTGTTATCAATCATTAATTAAGACTTTGGGGGGCGCCTGGGTGGCACAGTGGTTGGGCGTCTGCCTTCGGCTCAGGGCGTGATCCCGGCGTTCTGGGATCGAGCCCCACGTCAGGCTCCTCCGCTGGGAGCCTGCTTCTTCCTCTCCCACTCCCCCTGCTTGTGTTCCCTCTCTCGCTGGCTGTCTCTCTGTCAAATAAATAAATAAAATCTTTAAAAAAAAAAAAAAAGACTTTGGGTCTTCTTTGATAAAACCTCTAGCTCCCATAGGCTAGTCTCCCATAGACAGAACTTCTTTCTCTAAGAAAGGGGTTGAAAAGCACCTGAGAGTCTCAGAAAATTAGGAGTCCAGGCACCTCACTTCCTTCTTTTGGCCACACGCCTTCTTGGAGCATGGCACAGAGTCTGCATTAAATACCCATCAAGGAAATTCTCTCACCGTGTTGTCTTCCTTCTAAACAGGTGGGTCAGCTGTGGTTTCTCCTCCTCAGGTCATGAGAGCCAAGAAGCCGAAAGGAGTAGCTGCTCTTCCTTTCTGCAGCCCCACCCTCAAGCCTTCTTTCTCAAAAGACTGACGTTCTGTTCAGACTTTGCAAACAACTGTCTGCTATTCTCTCTGGCGGCAATGTTTATAATCAGCTGCAGAAGACGTTTACAGGGCTCTTGACTTTTCCTTTTGAATTTTTTAAAACCTATTTTGGAAAGAACAGATCAAATGTTGGTGTCTTAGTGATGGAGCAGCTATAAATACATTCCAAGGGATCTTGGGCTGTGCAGTTTCTAGCAGGCAGTAAACTTGCTCACCTGCTGGATATTATCTAAAGAATGTCTATCCCAGGAATTCAGGTGCTCCCCTCATTTCTGAGTCTTTCACTGCTAGTCAAATATTTACTTTTCATATATTTCTACTCTTCCTCAATCCTAAATTAATAAATTCCTTGTTTCTTTCCAAAAGGAGTCTGGAGTGTTCTTCTTTCCAGATATATATATATATATATTTATTTATTTATTTATGTTTATGTTATTTTTATTTATATATATAATACATATGTCTCCCCAGAAAGTTCAGTGTCACAGCTCCTCGGGATGTATGTGCTCAAGAGTCTGGTTCAGACCCAAACTCTACAAATGATCTTTGCAGTCTTCTTTGCTTTCTCTAGTAGTTTATTGGTGGATCCTAAAAATTTCATTCTACTGGAAAATCTCATTACTATAATAGCACCTTGACTATACAAAGACAGAAATAATAAGAGGGAAAGAGCACCAGATTGAAAAGAGCACCAGATTGAAATTTGAATCCTGTGGCCTATGGCTAGTTGTGCTGAGAAAAGTAATTCACCTTTTCCGGCCCTCAGTTTTTGTCTTAGGTTGTAGCTAACAATGTCTACCTAATTGGGCAATTCCAGTAAATGGAAAAATATAAGTAAAATATGTAACAGAGTGCCCAGCTCAGGGTAGACACCTCAATAGATAGAAGTTGAATCTGAATGGCATTTTTCTTCTCAAGAGTTCATTTACTGTCACAATGTTCTACACTAAGGTATGATGAGCACTGGCCCATTTTATTGATGAGGAAGTAAGGCAAAGGAGACATTTAGTGACTTGCCCACCAATGCCAGGAAGTGAATTCAGGTCACTTGAGTTCTGGATTGGATATAAACTTTTAAGCTGAAAAATTCAGGGGTGAGCGAGTTTGAGGATTTGGAAACTAGGACTTTAAAGTGATCTCTGGGAAGTAGGCACATCCACATGACATGCTTTTGGATTTTAAAGACATTGCAAGAAATAGTCAAATAGAAATGACCTGAAGTGATTGGAATTTGGTAAGTGATGACCATAATGTGCTCTAGAAGGGCATCTGTGATCAGTAGTGGACTATCTTTTTTATGTGGGTGACTCGATATTTCTGGAGCATCCTCTGGAGCATCCTGTAATTCTACACACCTCCATGATGCTATTGCTTCATGTGAAATGCAGAAGAATTTAGGTCAACTGTCTTGTCCAACAACAAAAAGCATAATGAGTATGTTCCTGGATCTTTTTATTGCAGCCTTGTATACCAGTTGTTTGGAAATGCCTGAGAAGTGTACTCATCAGCATGTCTCTGGAATGCCTTTTAAAACTCCTGACACTTTGCAATCTCAGATGAAGAAATTTTGAATTGTGCTTTATTTGGACTAGTTTGACTATTAATAATTTTCCTGTCTTCCTTTTTCTATTAGACAAAAAAGATAATATACTATAATGTGATACTTTATTTTTTTTGGCAGAATTGCTTCTCACTTGTTTCAATTGTTAGAATATAAAGTTGATTTTCTTTTCCTGTCTTCATAGTAGTGTCAATTATTTTCATCTAACCTATGCTTATCAGCACACACTCCAATTTATGTAACCCTCTTCTGGGGGTGGGGGAAGTAGGTAATATAATGCTTGGGAAAATCAATGATTATCTATGAACGTGCTTTGGTTAAAAACCTACTTGTGCCTTAATTTTAAACTTAGACCTTCATGAATAAATACTATATTTAAAAAGACAAAAGGACACTTAAGTGCTTTTACTAATCTTTTAGTTAACTTGAATGGATTTCCACCCCCTTGTCCCAGCTGTAAGGATGAAGATGAACTGAAAATTTAATATTTTTAAAGTGACTATCGTGCGTGGTTTAAGTGGAAGGGTAACTGTGGGAGTGGTGTTTTATAAACTTGTCAATCCCAAGATCTTGAGTCTTTTATTTTTTATTTATTTATTTATTTTTTAAAGATTTTATTTATTTATTTGACAGAGATAGAGACACCCAGCGAGAGAGGGAACACAAACAGGGGGAATGGGAGAGGAAGAAGCAGGCTCATAGCAGAAGAGCCTGATGTGGGGCTCGATCCCATAACGCCGGGATCACGCCCTGAGCTGAAGGCAGATGCTTAACCGCTGTGCCACCCAGGCGCCCCGAGTCTTTTTTTTTTTTAACAACTGATAATCAGTTTATTAAAAATGTTGATTTAAGCATCTGCAGTGGTGACTTCAACCTCAACTCCTTGCTCAATACTGATGGAAGTAATCTGCTTAACAGTCTCAGAAGGATGGTGCCAATCAATGAGATGCCTATGGATCCTCATCTGAAAATGATCCCAAATCTTAGAACCTTCACCACAAGGAGTTTTTCTTGTAGTGATTCTGAGTCTTGGTAGGCATCCAAACTGGTCCTTTTACTTTGAGATTCTTTTCCTTGTGCCTCTGATCAAGTCAGCACATACCTTCTCCAAAGATTTTATGTTGCAGCTGGTAAGAGTAATTCTAATTTGGTGAACTGCCACCTCTGGTTCCACGGGTGTCTTCCTGGTGTTTTTAAAAGCCATGACTGCGGCGTGGCTTTCTGACCGACTTGGGTGAGAGGGAACAGTGGTGAGTCAGAAGCAGGAGCTGGCGTCCGAGGTTCCACTGAAGCTGCAACGGCGTCTTCCTCAAAGAGGGCAGATCTTGAGTCTTTGATGACCACGTCACTTCCTAGGAAATGGAAGCAAGCGGGAAGGACTCCTAGGATACCCTTTCTCTTAGCTTGACTGGCCCCACTGAACAAAATCTAAAGCCTCACAAAAACAACCACACACAAGCTTATTTTCTGTTTATGCACAGAAATCCTACCTTGTATTTCTAGCAATTCCCTAGTGTCTTGGGGGTCAGTTTTGCAAGGGAAGTGTCCAAGGCTTTGAATGCTCATCTGGGGCCAACCTCTGCTTCTACTGTACTTAATGTTCCCCCTGGGCTGTTGGCAGGGTGGTAGTGCTGCTCTGACCCAACCCCATCTTGCTTTGGGATGCTTACATTCTTTCATTAATGGCCCTCCCACTTCCTTCTTCTAATTACAGAATAATGACATGTACGCAGAAACTCTGCCGTCCCCAGTGAGTACCTCAAGGGAGAATGGTTCTTTAGCAACAAACACAGAGGACAAAATGGTTTCCTCTGATTCCGTTTTTGCTGATTATCAATGTGCCTCAATAATTTCACATGTGCAAGGCATTCTGGAAAATGCTTATAGCTGTAGGATAAGGGTAGAAATTGCAATGCCCATTCCTAAGTAGAATGACAAAGAGGCCTCCTAAATCAAAATAAAATAGAGTTCTAAAAGCAAGTAGACTATTAGAAAGAAAAAGATGAGGAGATCCTTGAAGATTTGGCAGTTGCACTGCTAGGCAGTGGGCATATGAGAAATTTAGGCTCCACTAAAGAATCTTATTGATTTGTCCATTGGTACCAACCTTGCCTTGAACTTATCATTACTTTTGAATATTTGTATGACCCAAGTCTGAGGATTTTTTTCCCCTCTATGACACGCAATAGTTCACATGCTGACTTTAAGCATATGACTTGGTAGTAAAACTGTAAAATGAAAATAAATGTTTTAGAGGATATTAGGTAGTAACTTAAATATCTTCTGATGGGGAATTCGTTTAAAAATGATGGACTAGCAATATAAGGCAATCCTGTGCAGTAATTTAAAAAGATTGAGGTAGATTTAGCTTACTGATCTGGAAAGATTGCTAAGTTTTATTTTTAAGTAAAAAAAGCAAGTTGTATCTGTACAGTATGATCCTATTTTTAAAAACAGCAACAAAGCTCCTATTTATGTACATAAATAGAGAATATTGTCTCAGATAATGACTTTTTCTCCCTTCCCCCATCTCTCTGTGTCTGTCTCTCAGTATGTCTTGGTCTGTCTCTCCATGTAGATATGTATTATTTGATTACTTTGCTAACCTAAAAGTTGATATTGAGTTTTATCATATACTTTTTGGGGCAACTTTCACTTTGAAATAAATTTAAACCTATAGGAAAATTTCAATTTCAAGAACAGAACACAGAAGTCCTATATGCCCTTCCCCAGATTCACCAATTGTTGATATTCCACCATATTTTTCCATCTCTCTCTGTATACACATATTTTTTTCAACCATTTGAAATTATGTTGCAAATGGTGCAATGTTCCTTTACCTCCAAATGCTTCAGTGTGCATTTCCTTAAAACAAGAACATTCCCTACATAGCCATAGGATACCCATCAAAATCAGGAAATTGACGCAGATATTGCACTATCTTCTACTCCGCAGATCCCTGCTCAAATTTCCCTGATTGTCCCTGATTGTTTATACTTCCAGAATCGCACACTGCATGTAGTTAGCATGTCTCTTTAGTTGTCTTCAATCTGAAACAAGATATTTAGTCTTTATCTTTCATGACCTTGACATCTTTGAAGTGTCCAAGTCAGTTACTTTGAAGAATGTCCCTCAATTTGGAGTTGTCTCATGTTTTGTCATAATTAGATTCAAGTGTATCTTGAGAATATCACAGACATGACCACATGTTCTTCTCAGTGCATATTATCAGCAGGTACATGGTATTGATGTAACCTATTACTGGTGATGTTGACTTTTATTATTTGGTTAAAATGCTGTCTGTCAGGTTTCTCCACAGTACAGTTAATTAATGAGTACTTTGTGATGGGTTATTAGTAAGTATTGATAAGTATTCATTAAGATGTTAATACATATATTGTGGGGAGATACCTCAAGACTGTATTAATACCTGGTTCCTTATTAAACATTTACCCATTATTTGTGGCATCCACAGATGCTATTCCTGACCCAATTATTATTAACATGGTGGATAAGTAATCACATAATGCTACCATTTTTTCTACACGTATTTGTTGCCATAGGGTAGAGCTTCCTCTTCTTATTTATTTATATCAGTCTGGATCCATGAATTCCTGATTTATTGAATGAGTTATTAATTACTAACTCATTAATTACTAGCATTATTTACTAAGATGCTCAAGCTGGCCCAGATTTAGCCAGTGAGAGCCTTTTCAAGCTCCTGTGACTTTTGACAGTTACCATGATTCTTGGAGAACTTCCTTATTTCTGCCATAAGAGATTTCAGGCTGATCTGATACTTTGCCTGCCCTAGCCCTGGAGTCAGCTATGTCTGCAAGGAGCCCTAGTTCCTTTTAGTTGAGATTGTTATTTAGAAATCAGGGTTTAGGCCTTAAAAGTGCTCAGAGCTACCAGAGTGTCATCGATTCTGGGTCCTCTCAGTGGGTAGAGCTATACACACACATGCACACATATACATATGCTATCTACCTCGGTAGACATATCTCTATATTTTAGATACCCTGTGTTCATGTCAATGCCCCTGATTACAATCCAATATCACATGAGTCTTGCCTTTTCCATGTTTGTGCCTCCCTTCTTCAACAGTGAGAAGACTGGCTTCCATTATCTTTAATGTATGTGATTAATTCTTTTGCACATGACCAATCTCCCATTCATGCTGTCTTATCTTCAGTGCTTCAGACTCACATTGGCCAGTTCAGTTCAAGAGCAAAGAGATTCCCCCCAGCTCTGGTGGTATGCCAGCTGAGAGTTCCACATCTATATTGTTTTGAATGAATCTTGACTATTTTTTTGAGGGGCTATAATCTAGTGATTAAGTGTGAGTTCTCTACAATCAGAATGTCAGGTCTACATAGTAGCTATGTCATTTGCTAGCTGTGTGATCTTGGGCAAACTCATTAACCTCTTCTAGTCTCTAAGATTCCTCTCTTCAAAGGGAGGCCATAAACAGGAGAAAGTAAGCCACCTTGCTACTTCTTGCTCATTGGGTATAGATCCTGAGTCTCAGAATAAAGGGTGCTGCCTTCCCTGGTCAAGTAGCCAGTGATGGAAGAATGAGCAGCAACCTTCAGCAGGCCACAATGGGTGGGGTGGAGAGTGTGAGAGGGTTTCAGAGGAGTGGGTGGCTGTATCAGCCATCGAAAAAGGGGCTTGCCTATAATATCAGCTCACTTGGGATCAATACAACCCAGTGAAGAATGATGAAGTTCAGGTCTCCGTCAGTTTATTTGCAAACTAAAGATGGTGATATGGGTTAACCTACTTTAGAGTATTGTTGTGTAAGGGTCAGCTGAGCTAAAGTTCTCCAGTGCATAAAGTGGGGGATACTTAGAGAACATTTCCTACCCCCTCCTCCTTCTAAAAATAGTACATATTCACTGTAGAAAATTTAGAAAACTCATCTAAGCAAAAATAAAGTAATTGCTATCACCAATAATCTCATCAGGCAAAGATAACAACTGTTTACATTTGGGATGGGTCCCAAGTCTTATTTCTAAGCTCATCGGG
>NW_024425675.1:19759208-19761434 GCF_017311325.1 Ursus maritimus
CTCCTCCCCTCCCCTCTCCTCTCCTCTCCTCTCCTCTCCTCTCCTCTCCTCTCCTCTCCTCTTCTCTCTCTTCTCCCTGTGTGAGGTAAAGACCATATTCTCTCCAGATACCACTCCTTAACTCTCCTGAGCCTCTTGCTGGCTGGACCCAGCAGTACAGTACTCCCTCCATAAGGCAGAGGGCAAGCAGGCCAGGGTCCATGTGTGCACCCTGTGGACAATGCACCATGCACTCCTCCTGGTGGGCACTTCTGTCTGTGGCAGCATCCTCAGATGAAGTTCTTCTTCCTTCCCAGGTGCAGAAGGCCAAGGAACAGGTTCCCTCACTCTTTGATAATAATGACTTGACTACTGAGGAAGCTGGCTGCAGTCCAGATTCTGGGGGAAACAGCAGGGCGAGCATTTTTTATTCAAGTGCCACTCCCTTGCTGGCTCTCTGGGCTGAGGTGTTTGGGAGAGCAAATGTGGCTCTAGAATAGATTCAGAGGATGTGGGGGATCATCTTGCCAGGAGATAGTCACACACTGACTCATAACCTTCCCACCCCTCCTGTCCTTCCTTTGATGTTGGTGTCAGCTTATCTGGCTGATCCACTGACCATATGCTTGGCCATTTCATTAACATTTCCTCAAACATTACATAACACTATGTTTGTGCCTAGGGATAAATGGGAGGAAGAAGAATATGTAAAAGTTAGCTTTTTTTTTTCCCCTCAGAATTTTTACCACATAACTAATGAAAGGATACTAGTCCAGTTCAAGTTGGCTCTGCGGAACTTTCGAGTACTTCCTCTAATGACTCACTGATCTTCCCATCAGTTATGTCCACCAACACTCACCAGTCTGGGGTACAGTTCTGGCACTGCCATCTTAATATTTTCTGTAATACACACACTAATATGTGCTAGGTACTCCGCCCAAACTTTGTTCCTCACTTCTGATCAGTGGTTTGGAATTTCACCCTTAGAGATTTGAGACCTTTGTGTCTGGAAGACTTTTTCACCAAAAAGAGTCTCATTAAAACATAAATAACCCCTGAGCTGTTTCAGTGAATGCACTGCTGTGTGTTAGTTGATACAAGCTCTGTAAGGGAAGGGGAGAGAGAGGAACATACCAAGGGAGATGGTAACAAGGGACCTAGGAGGTCCTAAAGCCAAGTATAATGTCAGCACATTTGAGGAGTTTGCTTGTTTCATCATTTAGCGAGCATCTGGATATAGCTCATTTCTTTTCCTTTTTTTTTTTTCTTTTTTGACTCTTAGAGGAATGGGCTCAATCATGATACTTCGTATCAACAGTATTCACTGTATCTGTTGAAGTAATAGTTCTGGGAGGAATGGCACATTTTGGGAATCTCAGGATGCTGATAGTAATTTCTGAGGAAATGGATAGGACTCTGATTCAGGGAACGAATGTGAAAAAGGCTCTCATGGTTCTTTGGCTTTTATGTGCTATGTAAGCAGAGACATGCATTCCTGGATCTGCCTTCATACCCTCACAAGAGCCAGCTCCCAGAGCCATGGCAAACCTTGAGAAGATAATAGCAGGAACTATTCCTGATAGAATGAAATTATGTGAAACCAGCTACAGAAGGACTGAATTCAAGAGATTGTATGTTTATAGCAGCATTGTCCACAATAGCTAAATCATGGAAGGAACCGAGATGCCCTTCAACAGATGACTGGATTAAGATGTTGTGGTCCATATATACAATGGAATATTACTCAGCTATCAGAAAGAACGAGTTCTCAACACATGCTCAACATGTACGGCACTGGAGGAGATAATGCTAAGTGAAATAAGTCAAGCATGAAAGACAATTATCATGATTTCTCTCATCTATGGAACATAAGAACTAGGAAGGTTGGTAGGGGAAGAAAGTGATAAAGAAAGTGGGGTAATCAGAAGGGGGAATGAAACATGAGAGACTATGGACTCTGAGAAACAAACTGAGGGCTTCAGAGGGGAAGGGGCGGGGGAATGGGATAGGCTGGTAATGGGTAGTAAGGAGGGCACGTATTGCATGGTGCACTGGGTGTTATATGCAACTAATGAATCATCGAGCTTTACATCAGAAACCAGGGAGGTACTGTATGGTGACTAACATAATATAATTAAAAAAAAAATTACAAAAAAAAGAAGAACTATCCTATGAACCAGCAATTGCACTGGTAGGTATTTACCCAAAAATACAAAAACAAAACAAAATAAAACAAACACCCCCCCC